>NC_037651.1:3017647-3319411 GCF_003254395.2 Apis mellifera
GAAAATGTATATATAAATAACGCACTTATTCTTTATCTTAACATAATTAAAAGAAAAGTAAAATGAAAACGAAAAAAAAAAAAAAAAAAAAAAAAGAAATTTTCTTTTTTTTTTTTTTATATATAAATAAAGATGATAGAAACGAATCACGATTATGGCAAGTAACGTCACGATAATGAGTTGCTATATAGGAGCCCTTTACGAAAAAGTTTTTAAACTTTTGACAAATCTCTTATAAAAATGATATGATATGCTCGTTGGAAAAATAAATTGTTCATATAGTTTCTATGAATATAGATATCCGTACACAAACTTTCAATACTAAATATTCGATCGGTCGATATAATTCTAAATACATAGATACATACACAAAATCCTCTCATTACTTCGTAGCGAGTATCAATGCGCAGTTATTTAACGAGATCATTCGTCGATAATTAATACCCTGCGGATCATTGCACGTACGAGGCATACATTCGAATGATACAGTGAACTATAATACTTGCTCACCAGCTAGAAATACATATTTCCCTTTCAATACAAAACAATAGAATACACATTTTCGCTTAATACACGGTATGACACATCCCGATTTTCTTGTTTTTTTTTTTCTTTTTTCTTTTTTTTTTTTGTAATGAACGCGCAAGTTAGTTCACGTATCAACGAACGTGCGACATTTTTCTCACGCATCTGTCCCTTAATACCTATGCCGTTATAATAGTTAATGTTTTAAAAATACAACAACAGTAGAGCAGTTTGCATTCGAGATGTTCCTCGAGTGGTACGCCTAACATGCGATAGATACTGATAGGAAATCAGTTTGAGTGTTCGCTATTAAAATATAGAGTAGAATTCAACATACTAGTCGCGTAAAGGCACATAAAAATCAGTTTCTCTATGAAACGAGTACGATTGCACGATAATCCTTTAAAAAAATAACAAACGATATCCTTCGCTGGTCGAATTGCTGCGCATTATTTTTCAATAAATAAATTGTACCCCATTGTATAAATGGAGGCGCGCTCCTCACCACAGAATAATGATCGGACGCTGTATGTATATGTAAGTACACATGTTTTTTTTTTCTTTTTTCTTTTTTTTTAATTATTATTATTTTCTCTTTTTTTTCTTTTTCATGCACATACACATGTACTCCATACAGTCTGTATGTACGCAATGAACTTGCATACAAATCTATATGCATGCGCACACATGTATACGGATATGATATTATACCGTACTTAATGGTGAAGCACTATCATAAGATGCGCGGCAATGTCCTTACTAAGAGCTAAGAGTTTTTTTTTTCTTTTATTTATTTTTTTTTTTTTTTTCTGTAGATTGATTAGGAAGGAACATTGTGCAAATTATATTAGAGGTTTTTCTTTCTTTTTTTTTTTTTCTTCTCTTTACTTAAAAATAAAGTGGAAAATTGGGCAAGTATCATACGATGGCCTAGGCTCAGCCCGATTTTACGTGCTACAGATTAGAAATATATATATGTGTGTATATATATTATTATTTTTTTTTTATTGTTTATTCATTTCATTGATAGCATACTAATAATAAAATGGGCATGTACAATTTTTAAATACTTAGTTTAGTCGAATATGAAAGACTTGATCGTTATGAAAAAAATATAGATTATATATATACTTATGAGATCAAATGTCGAGTTAAAATGTTTAGTTTATAGATAAAAAAGAGTAAAATATACATATTCAATTAGATAACAGTCAGATTACGTTATCGGGCTGTCCTGTGTATCAAAGGAAATTATATTCAAATATATATATATATAATAGCAATATATATAATAATCAGCGTTAGTAAATATTTATAACAGGTAATAGTGGAATAGAATAAAATAGAATAAAAGGAGGAGAAGATAATTAAGAGTATAAAAAGTTCCCTCATCCTATTACTATTAATAATAAAAATAATAATGATAATAATAGCAATAATAATTATAATAATAATAATAATAATGATAATAATAATAATAATAATAATTATAATAATAATTATAATTATAATAATAATAATAATAATTAATAATGAGTCAAATATAAATTAATTGCTTCCAATATTTACCGAGAACTTCCCAGTAAACTTAAGTATCTTCCACGTGTATTTTTCATCTATCAACATTATGGCATGTTGTAGATAAAAAGTGTTTTAACTATTCAATAAAGCGTCCCGCACTCTCTTACAAATTTTGTTGGCTTTTAAGGAGAGTACTAACTACTAATTATTAACATTTTACAATTACCAATATGTCATTCATCTATGGGGACGGATATAATACGACGCTTTCGTATTTTATTCATAGGAATATCGGATTAATTACCGGAAAATGTTAATATCGTTCCTCGAAAGACGCATCGAAGTTCCAAAAAGTTTTAATTCACGAATATTATGAAAATAGTTGGAAGTATAATTCATATAATCGAGAGCTCGCCTTAGAACAACGTGAACATTCTGCAATGCATTACGAAGCGTCATTAAAAAAGAAGCAATAATTATTACTTGAAAGGGATCATTAAACGAAAAACAATATAAGTTAGTACTCCGCTTAATCACCATATATGAAGAAAGGGGATGAATGCAGAGGGATAATATAATTTAGACATCACGATGATCCCATTCCAAATCGTGGGGTGAAGTGTGACGGCGATGTCGCCCGTTGTTTATCTCGCAATCATTCTCGCAATCAGAACTGTCTAAATCATCATCTCTGTACGATCCATCTTCCGAGTCTGAACTTCCTGAATCATCCACATCCTCGTCTCTCTGACTTTGATGATGAGGATCATGCTCCGTGAGCCTTTCCATCGGATTCACCGTGATAGCAAGCGCAGAATCGTCCCAAGCCATTTCAGTTTCAGCAGCCAATTCATCTCCAGCGGATGGTCGTCTTTTCGCAGCTCCTCTAACTCTTGCTGCTCCTACCACCGCCATCAAAACCAAGAAACAGATGCAGGCGACCGCAACAATCGTGACTGCATGACTGCTGGTCGCGCCTCCGACGCTTCTATTTCCTTCGCGAAGCGCAGCCGTTGCGTATTCCTCGGGCAAATCCGCGTGATGAGGAGACAATTGCACGTGGCCAGGCGCTGGTTCCAAAATTCTTGCAATCGGTGGTTCGTCGGGGGTGGAGTGGGGGAGAACGGTAGTTTTCTCTTTCGGATGAATAACGGCCAGCGTTTGTACGTATTCGTTGCTCGCGAAACGGCCGCTAAGCTCGGAACAAGTCAATTTAAACACACGGTCGAGATAATAAGCTGGCTTCCGATTTGTGTACATTATAAGACGTATCAATTGCTGATAATTATAAGGCGTGTCAGCGCCTGAGAGAACAACACCATCCCGATCTACACGCGCGGTGATGGAGCGGAATCTGCGCAGAGCGTCGCCCGGCAAACCTAAACTTTCGTGATCGGGATTGAGACTCGGGTAAACGCTGACCGCGCATGCGTCTAATCTGGCAGCAGAGCCGGCAGTGACACGAGTGTCTGGAAATACGCGTACACCTAGGCGAAAATCTGCGTATTCCCTGGCCACGTAACCAGTACCATTGACAGTAATACCGGGACGGGGCGGTGGTAGAACTGTGACGTACGATTGAACGGTTGGTACCGGGAGGGGATTGTTTTCACTGCCCTCGCAGACGATCGTGGTTTCTAAACGGAAGTTACGACGGCCCGGAGTTGGGAATCGTCTCGAATTGGAATAACCTATGCGACGGAGAAGCGTTTCGACGTTAGTACGGTTATCTCCATCGATTCGTACCTCTGTTAGGTCGGAATTGGTGAGCAATTGGGTCCCTGGTTGGAGCAAATCCATCGATGGAACGTGGATACCTTCCTGGCAACGGCGCAAACAGGACAACACGTCCGGTTTCTCGGTCCTTCCAACTAGTACCGATAATCCAGCCAGATAGCCACGGAAATGATGTTTCGTCTTGTTGTCGGAACCTTGCCAACACGCACCGACAACGAGTGTCGTGTTAACACCTTTCGCAGGGTGAAGTGGCCAATCGTCGATAACTTCGGGATTCTTCTCATCCGTGTGCCATTCTTCCCCGTCAACGAACAACGTCACGTGGGGAAATTCGACTTGAACGGCATAATGATGCCACTTATCGTCGCATACTTGGCTTAATTTCCAACGCCATTCGGCAGGCCGGAAGATATTAGGATCACCCTCTGAGAAATCGCGTCTAAGTAGTAAAATCAGTCTGCAGTTTCTAATAAACAGGGCATAATGATGTCTATTCATTTCTGCAAATTAAAAAACCAATTATTTTATGAGTTTGAAATATATCCTATACGATAATATTAAATCATTCGAATAATACTTTCCGATAATAAGATTCGAATTAAAAACAAAATTTGTTGCTATTTGGTAATAGTGCTATGAGAAAGAAATTTAATATAAAAACGATAAACAATTGTATGTAATGAAAAAAATATATTAATTGTCTAATAGACAGATATTTATTTTTAATCGTATTATTTATAGAATGATCAAATATATTTTGAGAAAAACTTACTGTGATCATCGGCAGCGCACAAAATATGCTCTTTAACGTGAGGATCTTGTCTAGGACGAGGTCGATGTTTCACCCAAACTCCAATCGTAAATTTCTGTGCTAGAGTGTGCTCGAGCACATCATTGGGCACAATAGCAGCGGAATCTACCCCATCGAACTCGAAAATTTCGTCCGCCTCTCTCCCTTCGTCTCGGGACAAAGATGCCGTCCAGGAAGTAGTAGGCCCGGGCGTTGGCAATAAATCTACGCTATCGCGAGATGCACCGCACAACTTACGTTGGCTGCGCACGCCGTATGTATCGCGATCACAACCTTTCCCTATATGGTCCGTGGCGAGAGTCAAAGTGGCTCGAACATTGCGTAATATGCAGGGAGCATCGCAAAGATCCAGCCTTGCGGAAGGAAGCAAAGGTTGAGAGCCCACACCAGCGGCATAATCCACTCTTTCTGGAATCCCTCTCCAGCCAGGCGCGCAAACACGATTGACCTTAACGGTGACCATAGCTGGCGCGGATTGCTTCATACCACAATCGTACGCTACCACGCTCAAGATGTAATTATGAGATCGCTCGTAATCCAACGGCTCGGTGTTGCGTATCGCTCCTTCATTGTCGATGATGAACGGTTGATCGGCTGTCAAAATTTCATACTTGCATACATCACCGAATTTTGGGGTACAATCTCTGTCGGACGCCTCGACACGAACCACTTCTTCGTATAGGCGTCCTTCGTCCACGGTACTGACATAGGCCGGTTGTAGAAACTGTGGTGCGTATTCATTCACGTCCACTACAGTAATATGCACCGTGGCGCTAAAAACATAATAAAAATAAAATATATGTAATAAATATGATAAATTTAAAATAATTTAATATCATTCCCTTTAAATTGATTCTTCTGAATTCTAGAAAAGAAAGGAGAAATCATATTTCATTCATAAGAAATCATATTATCAGAAATATTGTTTCATTATTTATAAACGATAAAATTTGTGATTATATAATATCTATCTCAGATTTTAGATAATTACGTGAGATATAACTTCTTATCAGAGATAAGAAATTGAAAAAATATCTTTATTTCCATGATCTAATTTGTTCCAATGCAATATTGCAGAAATTTGAATCTATGTTATTAGAAATTAAAATATAAAAATTATATACTTTTATTACATATTTTAATGTTTTTTTCATATGCAGTTTTCATTACTTGGATTTAGAAAAAAATTAATTAAGAATTTATAATGTAATTGATAAATTAAATTAATTAAATTTTATACAAACGGCGGCAATCAATAATGAAAGAAAAAAAAAAATAATATCATTATACTTGGTATTTTCTATTTTATGCCTTGAAAATTATAAAATAAACTAACTTCATTTGGATATTTATAAATAGATAATAAATAATAATAGTTTTTTTGTACTTTCAATCGAATCAAAATATGTTGAATCAAAAGATTGAAATATAATTAAAAAAAATTAACTTTAATTCTGATTTATTATGCTATCTAAGGATACTATTGCCAAACGATAATAATTAAATCAGTAAATATAATCTGATGTTCTTCATTGTGATATAAGAAACAAGTGTGACGATTACACGTATCTCTATATATGAAATAAAAATAAGAATGTGCACTTAATAATAATTGCACGTATTATCTTCGACTAACATCTGAAAAATAATAAACTTGTATTTTATTAATCAATAATGATAGAATCGATATTAATATCAGTATACAAAATCGATTCAATATCGATATTTTGCTTCAATAATCGTTTAATATTTTATGAATATTTCGATATCTATTCGATATCTTAGTTTCTATTTCTAAACATTATAATTATCAAAGTACATATTACTTTTGCTAATCGATACATTGAATCTGTTTCTCTAATCATATTCTCTTATTTTATCAAGTTGTGTCAATATCTGCTTTTCGTTATAACGTTTTGAAATGGTATCGAAAGGTATCCTAAAGTATAAAACGATATCGATATTTTCTTAAAACATTAAACGAATATCGATACTTTTATAAGATATTGAATGGTTTTTGATTCGATACATCGCTTTAGAATTCGTATGAATATCTAAAATTTTAATACGTATTGATCTTCTATTGAATACTTTAATATCAAATCGCTTGAATATCGATATTATCGATCCAATTGCTAAAAGTATTATCATTTTGTTTATCGAAAATCTTTTAAAAAATATTATAGAATACATGCATTTGCAAATATTATAACAAAAGTTAAAATGAATCACATTTGTAAGATGTTTAAATTTATTTAATAATTCGTACTTTTCCGATAATGATCCGTTGCAGCCAACAGCTTCGATATCAAACTTGTAATTACGCCGTTTCTCGCAGTTCAGAACTCGTAGCGCCCTGAGTTCTGCCATTCCTTTCTCTTTCAAAACAATCTCGAAGGGCGCTTCGCCATGGTGTTTATTCGCGATACGGAAGGAGCAGACTTTAGCACCTATAGCTCGTATTTGTGGTGTGACCTCGACCAAAGTTTCATTTTCCTTCACCAAGCCGTGGTATCCGCTTTCTGGACTATCCAAATCCAATCGGGGAGCTGAAGAACACAAACAAGATCCAGTTTAACAAAGTACTTAACATAAATAAAATAAAAGAATAATTTGAATATTTATTATATATATGTATACTTTACGATATCATTGTCGTTTATTATTCATTTATTATATCGTATAATTGTGTGTTATTTTATCGTATTTTTGTTGAAATAAAAAATCAAAAATAAATGAAAAGAGAAAAGTAAATGATGTTATATTATTTTAAACTTTTTCAATATATATTTGCAATCTTTTAAATTATTTTAAACTTTGTTGTATAAAAAAGAAGTTTTGATATCTAACTAAAGCATTGGAAATCAATTGATTCGTTAATTTAAATTTATTATTCCTTTTTAATCAAAATTTAATCAAACTTCAATATAGTACAAATATATATTATATTAAATTAATACCTATATCGAAAGTTGATTGATACTAGAGACCGGAATAAAATATTTAATATTTCGATAAAAACGATTTGAATAATGAAGATAAAATAACTAATTTAGTTATTAATCGTGATTATCTGTATCGATTTAACACAAATTTAAATCATTAATCATAATCGCGAGTGGTATCCACTCAAATATTTCAATTGCATTAAAGTATTAATGAATCATATCATTATATAAATAAAACGAAGGCAAAATTCAAATTTCAAAATGAAGAAAATTTTGATTAAATAATTAATCGAATTAGTAATTAAGTATTTATTTTAATTTTAAATAGATTATAAATTTGAAAAGTAAAAATTTTATTATTATTATGGTTGATAAATATTCTAATTCTAATACTGATATATAAGATTATAATTTCAAACAAAATTTTTTCTTCTAGAAATTCTACTTTTAAAGAATATATTTTTATGAATGTTATTCATGATTATTACAAAATATAAAAATTATTATATAAATAATATATGTTATCCTAAATATTTAAATTTATTAAATAATCAAAAAATTTTAATTTCATATTTCAGTCGAAAATTCAAATTTATTTTACAGATTTTTTTTAAAAAATAATTTTTTCATTTCTGTAATATCTAGTTATATTAAGATTAATCCTAGAAATTATTACATATTAATGTTTTATATCTTTCTAAATTAAATGAATTATCCAAATATAGTTTCTTTTTTCTTCAAACTACAAAGTCATATTTGTGACTTAATTTAGCAATTTAATCCCTCAAAATTGTTTTCTTAATGCAGTTATCCAAAAGAGAAATAAGTACACAGAAATAGCTTCGTGGCGTAATAAAGAGAAATCTTGAAATTCGAATAATGCAAAATGCATTAATTAAAATTTCAAGTTGATTTAAAAAAGAATCGTGTAGATAATTTTAAATTTTTGTGTAGACATTAAGAGAATCGCGAATGTTCATGTTCATGATATTTTATTTGAATATTTCTTGAAGGTATCAACGAGAAGAGATTAATAATTTATCATGTTTTAATAATAAGTAAATCATTAAATATTTCTTGAATATTAATTTGTTTTATTTTTCCTCTTTCAATGATCTTTGATCCATATTCCTTATATCTTGATGCTCTTTTTTTTTTTTTTTTATCTTTATTAAACAGAGTTAGTGATGAAGTAATATTTACTTTTATGTTTTAGTTAGAAACGATCGGAATAAATGACTTTTACTGAAGGTTTAAGTTGAATGTAACCTGAATTCTTTATTTTTAGAGATAGTTGAACGAGAACGTTCGAAAAGCCAAACGAGGTCTGACGATTTTTCGATTCGGGGCTTTGATGGAACCATGATATTGATTTGCATGGTAAAAGTCAGATCGTAAATTACTAAAATGTCAAATATGTGCTTCAAAATTCCATGCATAATTGTTTTGTTTAAAAAAAAAGTTTTTAAACGAAGCAATAAATATACACGTATATTCAATTTTTTTAATTTTCTAAATTTGAGTATTTAGATTATTAAAAATAAAAGATAAGTCTCGTATTTATTAATTTATATTTTACATTAAATATAAATAAAAAGAAAAATGCTATAAAAAATCATATTGTTGTTTTTGTAAAAACATATGTACAAATTTGAGAAATCAAAGATTTATTATTTTAATTTTTTTCATAATAATAATAATAGATTATATATTGATTAAAAAAGTGGAAATATATATATATATATTCATATCAAATTTATTTTTGCATGATGCAAATGTAAATATACTAGTGTCAAAAAGAATGGAATTATAAAATATATCATATTGATTATAATATAATAAGATCAAATTTTCTTGAAATGATAGAAATGGTCACAAAAAAATTTGATTTCATTTTCAACTAGAATTATTTGATCATTTTCTGTTTTAAATAGTATCTTTTTTTCTCTTTATTTTCTTCTCTTTTATTTTTTTTTTCTTAGTATCTCAACACATTACAAAGATACAATGAAGATCTATTTCATAGTTCAATATTATCGATTATACGAATAGAAAGCATTTCAATGAAAATGGATCAAAGAATGATCCAATCGCGTTGAGAATATAGTCCATTCATTGACAACCGATAAGTTCGAACACCGTTTATATTGTCAAACAACAATTCCTGACTATTATATTCCGATACCAATGTCCTTCTATTTCAGACTAAAAGCAGTAGTTAATGCGTTCATCGCCAGAGATATTTCATGTGGTTGTTCCAACTATGTTGCGAATCGTTTTCCTAATTCAATGCTGAAAGTAAATTACATAACGTGGATTATTCAATAATAATTGTTGAAAAGAATTAAATTAAAAATCTAGAACAAAATTTATCCATACCGAAACTCCATTTCTGAGAAAATTGAATTTAAAAGTTTACAAGATACATGTGTATTCATATAATTTCTAATGATTCTTGCAAATTAATTTGCATCAGTAATTCTATAAATGCTATTTAAAAAAATATTTATTAAATCATAATTTAATCGATCAACAAATTGATATAAATGTTATTTTTTATTTTATATTTATTTTTTTATATTATGTATTATAGATATTTGTTTTATTTTGTTCGTATTTTGTAAAATTCATTAAAAAAATTTCATTGATTTTTTTACTTACATAAAAAAATAAAATATTAAGAAATTAATGTTAATTTAAAAATATAAAAACAAGAAGTAGAAATTACAAATTAATTAATAAAATTTTCTTTATAAAAACAAAACTGTTCATTTAAATGATTATCATTTACAAATGATAATATTTATAATAAAATACTTTGATAAAATTTTAAAAAATAATATTAACGTCAATCCAAAATATAAACTTTATTACAAATATAATAAAACGATTAATGATTAATAACTCATGAATAATATAAAATATATGATGATAATCGTAACAATTTCTGATATCTGATAAAAGAATGTATTACTTTGTATCAGAATTGGCATTAAATTATTGATAAAGTTAAGTGTAGTTCCAAGGAAAAGTTTGGAGCATCATTCTAAAAACTTTTATCTTCAAACTTTAACCAAGCATAGACAACAGTAAAAAATTTTGTGAAAATTTTCAAACCATTTATTTGTTAATAAACAGTTGAAAAGGAATTAAAGAATCGACAAATTTTTAAATACAAAAAAATATTAGAATGAACTAAACATCTGAATGAAAAAAAATAAATTAAGTAAAAATTAAATAAAATTATAGATAGAATATAAAGATAGAAAGGAAAATGTTAAAAAAATTAGCCTAAAATCAAGGAATTGTACGAAATTATTGATATTTCTATTACTTTGTTCAAGAGAAACAGGAAGTTAAAGAGAAGTTCCTTCGCAAAATATTTCATAAATATGTGTTTCTAATATCTTTCGTTACTTCCATCTACTTGTAAAGTTCCATTGAAATCGGTAACATTTCACATTAGTCCTTGGTAAAGTCTTAAATTGAACGAAACTCCGTTCACTACTGCTTTCTAGAAAGTTTGACACTTTGCACCTTGCCATTGAGACTAGAATCTTTCAAATGAAAGAACCTTCAATTTGAGTGATGTTTATAAGATATTTCGCGATAAAATAATATTTGATTAATATATTATTTCTTTGGAAAGTTATTTTGATTAATCATTTAATTGAATTTATAAATTTAATATTTATAAATTTTATATTTTCATAAAATTATAAAGAAACAAATAATATTTGCTTTAAAACTTTATTTTTCCGTGTCTTCTAAACTTGTAAAATAATTTTCAATTAATATATAATGCAATATAGATTTCCAGCATATAATAATATAATCCAATATAATCGATTAATAATATGAAAATCAAAGAAAAAATTCTATGGAATTTAATTTATGAATTAACTTTATTTGAAAAGCTTTCACAACGGCTAAATTTGATACAGTTAAGAAACTTCTAAAGTTTCCGAGATATTTTAAATTCAATCATGCGTCCTCTTTGAAAAGAAATTTTAAATTTCTTAACATAAAATTGTAACTAAAGAAAATATATACATATACTCAGAACAAATTTATCTTAAGATTTAAAAAATTTTAAAAATATTTTAACAAAATTTAAAAAATGAGTTATTAAAATAAAAAATTGAAAAATATATTATTCAGTTACAATTAACTCTCTATTTATGAATTTTTTTATATATATGTATATATATATACACACACAAGTGAATACTTTTTAAAAATTTATAACTTATTATTGAAGATAATAATCTCATTATTTATGTTTTGGTTATTGATTAAATTAATTTTTTATTTTTTCATCTTACTTACTTAATATATCTATATTACTCATAAATAATTAATGATTTTATTTAGTCAAAAATAAGATCATTATTTATTATATAAAACAAAAAAGTAAAAAAGTAATTTAATTAAAAAATTTACGTACTTATTCATATAAAAGAAATTGAAAAGAAAAAGAATTAATTATTTGATGATGTATATAATAGTTTATAAAATAGTTTATATATTACAAAAATAATATCTAGATACAACTTAAATATTCATTGATTAAATATTTAATTAAAATAAATTTGAAATACAAAAAATTACAATCTTATAATGTAGAAGAAAGATCAAAGTTAAAATTGAATTTGATAAGAGCAAAATCTTCTTTGAATTTAATATGATATTTATATTTATAATACAAAATATGAGAATGGTTTGATATTGTAAGCTAAGATAAATAAATATAATATATAAATTTATAATTTTAATTGAAAATATGAAGATTTCATTACAACTAAGATCTGAAAATTTAACGCACATTAACATTATTATCGTTATTTATGTTTCATTAATCTTTATAGTTAATTTTTATACTTAAAAAGAAAAACATTTAATATATTTATTATTTATTTTATAACATTTTATAACATAATTTATTTTATAACATAAAATATTGCAAAATTTTTTTTATACAATAAGATTTTAAATATTTTAATAATATACAAAAAAAAAAATAAAAAGAATTAAAGTATATTATATTTAAAATAAAATATTAAATCTGTTGAAAAAGAATACTTATAAAACAAGAAAAAAAAGTATCATTTAAATGATCTTGTGATAAATAATGTTTTATTCTTGAAATCTTAGAATCGGTTTCTTATATTTCCTGAATATGAACATCAAATATTCATTCAAATATATTTATATTATATTTCAAAAATATTTGATGATATAATTAAATTATTTTAATAGCTTTCTCAATCAGATCCTACTTTCGTTCCAAATTTTAACTTTGGGATCTAATTAATTCATATATATTAATGCTTATCAAATTATACAAGATTTTAAATTTATAAGATTTTAAAAATATAAAATTTTGTTTAAATGCCTAATAATATACCTAATAATAGATTTTATTTTAATTTTAATTTTATATTTTCTCAAAATGTTATTTATTAATAAAATATATGAAAACTTATAATGTATATTGAATTTCCACATTTTTATTTTAATACTATAAGATTTTAATAATTATTACAAAAAAAATAAATTTATATTATTATGACAATTAAAATTATTTTAAATATATTTTAATCAATATAAATTTTGTATTTAATTATTATTGAGTAGCTAAATAATAATTAATAACTATAAATTCTTTAAAATTAATTATATTCTTTAAATATAATAAAATTATAATGTTTATATAATTAATATTCATATTGTAATCAGATAAAAAAATTAAATTTAAAAATATACAGATGATCTTAATTTATTAAAAAATATATTTTAATTATTTTTTAATTTTTTTTATTACTAATTATATGTTAATTAATTTTTTAAAAATATTTTTTTTTCAAATTATTGAAAATATAAAATAAAAGTTATATAATCATATATTAAATATATTCGTAGTTAAATAGTTTTATATATATATATTATAAATTATTATATCTAAAATTTTTCTTCAAACTGAACAATGATCAATAGTAAAATTGTTGTTATCGATTGAAGTTATTACATACAAATCGAGATAAATCGACACAGACGTTCGTTATTGTTGTCAATTTCGAAAAATGTTTTGATTCAATTTAATTTCGAATGAGATTTTATTCTGCTTTGAATTAAAAAACAACGTTTATAAAAGCGAGATATATCACATAATTTGAGATACAGAAACTGGTTGAATTATTTTTAGTTATCATCGAATATAGACGTGATTATAAATCAAAACACATCAAAATTGATTAAAGAAAAAGACATAAAAGATTTAAAAGCATCGGTATACATGTAGATATAATACATGTAAACCATAATATTTTCGAATATTATCACACATAGTTCATTAATACTTTGCGTTGTTATGCAAAATATTTTAAATATCAATAAAAAAAAGTAGTATATATATTGCAATTATTGTAATGTTGAATTTTGAAATAATATTTTGTGTCACAACGATCATTTTATAATACATTAAAATAATTTTACTTATAATGATACAAAATATAAATATTATATTAATAATATAACTTACATAAATTAAATTTATAATTTTATATATTTTTATATCTTATAAAAAATAATATATAAAATATTATAATTCGTAATTATAGAATTAATATAATATTATTGAAGAATTCTTTAACAATTATTTTCACATAAATGCTAATTATAACATAAAAAATAAAATATTTTTAAGAAATTTAGATAAAATAATATATTAATATATATTTATAAATATAATCATAAATAATATTTAATTAAATATGAAAAAATGCAATCATATATATCAAAATGATTTTCAATATTGAAAAAAATAGTTCATTTGTGAATTTTTTATAATTTATTATTTTAGATATATAAATATTTAGTAATTAATCTTATCATCTCAAAATATTATATATTATTTAAAAAAATTAGAAAATAACATGAAATTTATAGCGATATATATCTGATAGCGTCATAAAATGTCACTTCATTCTTGTAACTTTTAATAGAGTCCAAGTTTTCGACGCGAATAAATCTAATCTGATTCACATCTATTTTGTTATCGTAAAGCATGACTAATCCTATCATAAGCAGAATCATAACATATAATTCGCTCATATTTACTAAAGTTTTATATTTGTAATATCATTCTTTATCCGATGCAATTTTATACATCTATCGTAATACTGATCGGAGCAAGTCAATGAATTCGCCATAACAGTTTCAGTGACTGCAGGTGCTTTCGAAAGAACAATTGCACCTGCGAGTTACTATTCGATAAACGACATACAATTAAGTGATGTGTAATTCGATAAAAGATATAAAATTAATTTGCTACGCGCAATTTTTTAGAAAAAAGAAACAATAATTAAGGAAATTAAATGAATGTAGGGCATGAGAAAAGAGAAATGAAATCACCTCCATGATTGTTGAAAGAGCTCGGTGTCGACTCGAGTGCTGAGTTACTCGCGTGGGAGAGACCGAGGGTCAATCCAAAAAACACAGCACTAGCCGCTAGTAACATCTTCTTTATTTCCTGTTTCCAGGATATTCCGATTACCAATTCTTCAATCGACAGCACTTGACTTATCACTCGCAAGAACTCGCTTTTTAAAAGAGCATCGCCGTCTACTGCACGACTCGCTTGCGACACCACGCACAATCGCGAAGTCAATATTTGAGCAGAATATCGATTCGGCAGAAAAAGTAGTGTTGATTCTTGTCGCTAGTTGGCGCACAAGCACAGTGTTTAGAGATCAAGTATTGGAACATGGATGAACTATATTATAGAAATTTAAGATTAGAAAATTTTATATACGAAATTTTATTTATATAATTTTATTTATATAAATATAAATTTTATTAATTATATTAATATGAATTATTAATGAAAATCATTAATTTTTTTTAATTGCAATAAATATAATATAAAAAAATTTCTGATAAAATTCTGAGTAAAAATGTTAAATAAAAAATTAAATAATAATATCCGATGATAGAAAAATCTAATATTATCTATCTCATTTTTATTTTATTCCTATAAGAGACCCTTATATTTCTATCATTTTATGTAAATATATATCATGTAAAATAACAAAGCTTAATTATATAACATTGAAATATAAATATATAAAACGTATATTAAAAACGTAAAATTAATAATATAATATACACACACACACATATATATATATATATATATATATATATATATATATATATATATATAATTTTTATAACAATGGAAGTATTATTTATGCATATTTTTATTTATGTATTAAAAAAATTGAAAATATAAAATATTATTTATATCATTAAATTAATTGTCATGTAAATAAAATAAATTTAATTTTTATTTTTTTCTTCATTTAAATTTGATTGCAATTTATTTCAGAAAATTCTAAAGTACCTTTTAAAATTTTAAATTTTTGCAACATCATAAAATGTAATGTAATAAATTTTGTATAATTATGATTTTTATAATTAATGATTATTTTTATAAATATATTAAATTTATAATAAATTTATTATAAAACAAATTTTCGTTAATATTTGCTTTTATAATATTAAAATTTCCTCTTTAGATTAACAATTTCATTTATTATAAAACTTTTCAATATTTCTAATTTTCTTATATACAATATATTCATATTATTTCATACAGGATGTTTTATTTAAAATAAAATATCTTTTAAAGAAAAATGCATAAAAACTATTCGAAAAAAAAAAATATTCATATACAAAAATTATTTGATAAAAAATGTATATTATATATATTTTTTCATTATTTTTAAATGAATGCAGAAATGTTATATGAAAATTAACCTTAATTTTTTTATTAATACGTTAATTAATGCAATTTATTAATTTCTATAAAAAAAAAATTAAACTATTTATATAGAAAAATCATTAGTTTAAAATAGTCTATTATATTATAATTAGAAATTTGTAAAATTTATTGTATACGGAAAACATCAAACGGTACTTTACGGCTTTTGTTATCTTTTATATAATAAGTATTACAAACTTCGTATTACAATATTTCCTAGACTAGTAAATTTTCAAATCAAAATTTAAATAGTTTAATATTTTTTTATAGAAAATAATGATCAACTATTATTTATGAAATTTGAATCGAATGTATTAAAAGTTATATGATTTCATTAATTTCATTTTTTAATATGTAATTACTTTGTGATCATTTAAAAAAATGTTCATGATGTATTTTTATATATATCAAACAACTTTCATAAGAACATTTTTTCCATAACATTTTTTATTAAAAGATATTTCATTGTTTTTATATAATAATTTTATAAAATACTTTATATTTATTACTTATTTTATTTTGTATTATTTTATATTGCTATTTATTTTTATTTTGAATAATGAAATATCAAATGAGAAAAAATATATTTATAATTATATTAGTAAATATGCGTATGTTATCTAATGGCAAGTTTAAATATATAATAATTATATATTATAAATAAAATATTATATATATAAATATAAATATATTGTTTTTGAAGAAATTTTATTTTTATTACAATGAATATCACATGTAAAAAAAATTTGTTAGTAATATATAGATAAATTTTATTTTTTTAAGTTGATTACCAAAATACATTTGAGAAAAAGACAAGTGTTTAATATTTTTTCTATTTTTTTTATTTTCAAGATTATTTTATGCTTATGCAAGATAGGTTTTTCTCAAGAAGTTTATTTTTCTAATTATAATATTTATAATCAATTTATGATCTCATTACAAAAATTGAAAATTGTCAAATATAAAATTATTGTTGAAAATCCAAATTTTTAATTTAAATTAAGAATTATAAAAATAGTAGTGTAAAAGTTCCGTTATTAAAAAAAATATAGAAATTTTCATATTTGATTTCTATATACAGGAAGTGTGAAGATAGAAGATATTTATATTTGCTATTTAACAATTGTTAATTAATTAATTTTTAGAGGAATTTTAGTTTTTAGATTGGCTAACTGTATCACTAAGTTTTCTATTCTTTTTATAATATGATGATAAATTTTTGCTGCGCAATATGTATCTAAATAATGTGTATATATATATATATACATAAAAAATTTTAAAAATATATGGGAATCCCCAAAAAAGATCATCATTATTCACAGAGGCCTATATATTGATATGGTCGTGCATTTATTGTACATTTTTGTTATAACGTTTAATTATAAATTAAGTATATTTCCAATAATTTAATACTATAAGTGCATTAATATAATATTTTTGTTATTAAATAATTGAAAGGTAAATATTCCATTTTGTTTTATTTTTTTTTTTTTCATAAAAAGTATAAAATATAAAAGAAAAATAATATATGAGAAATTATGAAAATGGTTTTTTTATTTTAATATATTTTAATTAAATTTATTACTATATTATAAATATTTATAGGTAAAAAAATTTTTAAATAATTTTGGAACAAATTTTATACTTAAATAAAAAAAAATGTCAATTGCTGATCAAGATACTGATTGGGTAAATATTAATTATTATATATAAATGAAATTTTAGTTTTCTTCTTTCCATCTTAATTAATTGTAATTGTAATTAATTATATTTTATATTTTTATAGAATGAAATGTTAAAAATTGCTAAATTACAACAACAAGAATATTATGAACTTTTACCAGAATGGACAAAGTATACTGCAGATGAATATAAATATTTAAGACAAAATATTGGATATGCACTTTTTGGTGTCCCATCAGAGAGTGAAGAAAATAAAGATGTATACATTGAAGATGAAAAAATAGGAAAAAACAAACAAATAAAGGATATTACTGAAACACTTTGTTATAAACCTGATGCAGAAAAAATTATAAATATTGTTTATGAGCAAATATGTACACATGGTAAAGGATGTATAGATACAGATTCTATATATTATGGAATAATTTACAATATATCATTTCGTACTAAAAATAATGTGACTGAAGTATCTAATTCAAAAGAAGAAAAAGTAACTGATTCTGAAATGAAAGATAAAATACAGATATATTCAACACCAATTTTTAAAATAAGATATTCAAATAAAACTTGTAACGAAGAAACATGGTATATTGACCGAAATGGTAGAGTATATAAAAGTTGGATAGATTATATAAAAAATAATACTTTACCACAATGTACAATGGTTCTTCCAAAAGATGGATTCTATCATCCTGATCCAAGTTATGAAATTACTGAAGAATATTCAACGGTATGGTTGGAAATTTTGGATTCACCTGCATGTAGTGTACAAGCAACCATTTTTAAATATGGAGATATAACTTCTACAATAGTTGGCACATGTGGAATTTGCTTGGGTGTAGCATCTATTTTCACACCCATTGGACCGCTTGTAATGGGTAAATTAAATAAAATTTCATATAACTAATATATATAATAATAAAAAAAATATACAATAACATAATACATTATATTGTTTCAAAACTAATTTTTGCTATTTTAAAATATGACAATGATAACAAAATAATTTTTATTATTTTAAGATATAATAATCGTAACAAAATAAATAAAATCATAATAATATTATTACAATTACAGGTGCAACAGTAGCTTCTGGTGTAAGTGGTGTATGGGCAACTGGTAGATCAGTACAGAATTTAGTAGATAGAAGTTCTCATGAACAAAATATAGGATTAACAAATAGAGATTCCTTTTGTTCGTGGTTAACTGTAGTAGGCGGTACAATTGGTTTAATAAGCAATAGTGGAAATGTTATTCTTACTAAACTTATAAAAAATGGCAATGATATAAGCAATGTTGCTAAAATTGCATATAATACATTAGTTTTAAGTAATTTAGGTATTAATGGTTTTGGTGTAGGATATCAGGCATATTGTATGTACCGAAAATATCAAGAAGAAGGTCAAATTCATATATTAGATATGGTATCTCTGTCAGCTCATTTATTATTTTTTGGTAATTCAGTTATAAATTTACAGTTTGCAGAAGATCTCATTAAATCTACTCAAGGTAAAATTTTAGATGAATATAGATCTACATTGCGTTCTAAACATCTTCGTAGACAATTTAATCGTACAAAACGTAATGCTGCTACAAACAATACAGATAAAATATCCGAAAATGCTGAAGTAATACGTTATATCAATAGAAAGATAGATTTACAATTAAAAAATAATTTGAATAATATTCCCATTCAAAAAAGCACTATATGTTTTGAAGATGGGAAATTGGTAATTTGTGGCATTCGTTTCTTAGATCCAATGAAATTTGTAGAGATATTAATTAAGAATGATCAATTTTCAAGTGAAAAGAAATTTTCATTTAATAAAGAAACTAGTGATAACAAAGATATGCTCTTCACATTAAAAGATTTGCTTTTGAATTTATTAAAAAATATGATTTTAGATGATGATAAAAGAAAAAAATATGAATCTGAATTTGATAATATTTTAAATGATATAAAATATATGAATAATGCTCCAAATATTTTTATTCTAATATTTAAAATATCTTTTACTTTAATAACACAATCTGAATTTTGTTCAGAATATTTATCAAATGCAGTTCATTTTATATGGTGTTATATAAAAGAAAGTTTGATACAATTTAGTTCAGAACTTATTAGTAATAACGAACGAACACAGAAAAAAATATGTGAAGTATTAATAGTTTTATTTGAAGATATGGAAGAGACAATAAAAAAATTATTACCTGCTTTCAAAAAATATATTGAAGAATATGTGGAAGAAAATATAAAGAAAAACTTATGAACAATATATATTACAATATATATATTACAATATATATAACAATATATTTAAAGTTAGATCTATAGGATAATTGAATTCATATTCTTTTTTCCGATTTGAATAATCGTTATGTCGATATAATTTAACTATGGTGTAATATAATAACTGTTTTTTTCATTATGATAGTTTATTATAATATTATTATTGTTTATTATTATTAATATTATTATTGACGATATTATTATCTAGCTGTTCTCTAATTAGAAAATTACTTTTTAGATAAGATAAGATTAAGATAATTTTTTAATTATAGTCAATAATTTATATAATTATAAAATAGATAATTTCTAAGCGATCATCGTCCATGTATACTAATTCGCGTTCAATATTACTATCTAAAGTACTAAAATTTTAATAAGAAAATTTTCGAATTTTTAATATTATTATTTAAAAATATATTTTTCTAATAAAAATAAATAAATAATGAAAAAAATTTTATAATCTAAGAAATAATATTCATACGATATTTTTTTTTATTAATATTTTATTATATATATATATTAAGGATAATAATAGAAAGTGCAATTATATTAATTAATATATTAGATAAATATAAGAATATGAAAGAGATGCACAAAGATATCGATGAACATATTTTAGATAACAAAAAAAATATTTTTCTATTTATAAAATTATATCTTATATGTAATTATATTTATTATATTGTATATTGTATATATAATAAAATTTTACATTTTTCTTATATAAAAAGCTAATTAAATTGAATTTTTGTTTATTATATATGTTTCATTATATATAACACTATATATAACATGCGCGCGCGCGCATACACATAGTTCTATTCTATATTCTTTTATTTAAAAATTTAGTTCTGTATATTTAAAATTGTATCTATAATATTTGTAATTTATATGTTTCATTATTTCTTTTTTAAAACTATATTTGATTTATAATTTATATATTTCTGAATTATTGTAAAAAAAAAAGCTGTGTTACGAGTTTTTTCCAGATTCATTAAATATATTGAATCGATAATGAACGAATATTTTTATGTAATTTTTACATTTTTAAATATATTATATTTCATGAAATTATTCTAAAAATATATTATAAAGTAGAAAATATATTATCTATATTTTTTTACATTAAAAATTTAGATATTATAATTTTGAAAAAAAAAAGAAATTATTTTCAATATCTTACTTCGTCTCTGATCACATCATTTCACCAAATATAGGAAAAAATAATAGAAGAAAAATAAAAATGGATTAAAAATTGCAAAATCAACGCCATTTCTATTATTGTAGATGAAACAATATAAAAAAGAACAGCAAATAATAAAAAAAGGATGAAAATAGAGTAAAAAATTAATAATTAGCGCCATCTCTTGATTCCAAAAACATATAAAAGATGGCGCTCATATTCAGTTCTTGTTATACTTTATATAGAAGAAATATATTTGACATTCAAGAGATGGCACTAATCCTCAATTTTACTCTCCTATCTTTAAAAGAAATGTCATTAGCATTCAAAAGATAGCGCTGATAGATAATTTTTATTTTATGTTATACTTTTTTATTATTATCGCTTTCTTTATTTATATCACTTTAAATTCTGGAAGAATTCTAAAGATGGCGCTGATTCTCACATTTTCAGTCTCTTTCTGTTTTTCTTCCAATATTCTCTTTCATCTACACTTGTTCTATTATTTTTTGCCTAATCTTTTGATTAAAAATTTATAATAAAATCCATTCGACCCATTTTTATTTAATATTGTAAATATTATAAACATATATATTTTATATATATCTATTTTTTTCTTCTATATAATTATATCATCTCATATTGTTTCTATATTTAAATTTTTACACATCGTACGAGGTATTTAATTTTTTTTTATCAAACGGAATATACATTTTAAAAATCACGAATACTATTATAACTCTGTTAACATGTTACTTTCGTATACGTTTCTCTTCCTTTCTCCAAAGCATCGCGTCTCGAGAAACTACGACTCTTGACATGTATCCCTTATACATGTGTTTCAATATTCCCGACACGATATATCACAATTGCGAGTACTACAACTATATGTACTTATCCATATTTTTTACAAGTGTATGACGTGTTGCGTAAACGAGATCAAGTATCTATTTCGAAATTTTCGATTGACAAAATAGCAATCCAAACTAAGGGAAACGAATGGAGAAGATTCTCGCGAATGAATGGCAAATGGATAGCACAGCCGATTAAAAACCGCGTGCATTAATTTTAAATAAGGTTCTTAAAACTTGATTGAGTTTCTGGAACGATAGCCCGTTTGTTCAACCTTTCCAATTTTCCATCGAGAATCAATCCTTTTTTTCTGAATGTTAATTATTGTTCTCATAAAAATAAAAATTTAATGAATCTGTGTAGGATTCGTATGGTGATGATATGAGATTGTACCATATTAAAGATATTTATAAAAAATTTTAATTTGAAATTTGACATGTAAGTATGTGTATGTATATAAATGAAATGTAAATGAAATCTAATAGGAAATTTCATTTTGTAGGATTCGATTAATTCCAGAGTTATCATTACAATTTGTTATATTGTAAAACTTGGGTTATTATGAATTGAAAGAAATATAAAAAAATTTGAAGACAGAAATACGTTACATTGATAAAATTCCATGGTGATAAAATGTACGATTAATTAAAAGTAAAATTGAAGCTTTAAATATAATAAATCTAAAATAATAGGAGAAAAATTTTTAATATCTAAAGCAATAACTATTTTTGCAAATCTTTCGTTAATTAATCAATCATAAAACTTTACAATCCATTAATCTCATTCATACCAAATCTGTTAAAAAGATAAAAAATTCAAATTATTTATTATTATATAAATTGAGATTAGTAATTGAGATTATTATCGTTAAAATAAAAGGAAGAGGGACGAGGGGATGAAATCAGGAAAAACTTTTAAATCGAGGAAACATCATTCAAAACTCTTATCTACTATTGAACGTAAAATAAATAGATATCATATCCGAGTATTGAAATAAACATTTGACAGAACGATAAAGAACGATCAATTCAAAAAGATATTAAATCACATATACTTTCGAACGATTTTAAATTAAAAAATCCGATTCTTCTTTTTTTTTTTCGCTTAAAAAAATATTTTTAAAATTTACAAAAAACCATAAAAACCAACCCTTAAAGCAACGTGACTCGTTTAACAGCTTCAACACACGTCACTTCTTTTTCTTATTCCCCGTTCAATCCCCTTCAATCCCCTCGATCCCTTTCCTTGGCTGCACAAGAGGCTCCTCTTTTGCAGGACGAAGGGCATATCCGAAAAATAAAAGAGGCTGAAGGCTCCCTTCGTCTTTCTGCCTCTCGACCCTCAAGAGTGAGGGTACGCACCATGCGTGGAATAAAGTGGACCACATTGTCGGCGGAAATTGCCTTTGCAATCTTCAGAAGGCTGCTTCCATTCGGTCGCCACCTACACGAACTTGAGTTTTTTTTTTCCTGGGCGGAAGTTGCACGTGGGACGAAAAAAAGGCAGAAGTCTCGCTTCACCGCACCTACGACGACGACGACGACGACGACGACGACACTCTCTATGGGCAGACTGTTATCTGGAAGGTCTCTTCAGTTCAGCTAGAAACTGGATCTGGAAACTTTATGGATGGATGAGACACAATTCTGGAGAAATTGTTTAACCTGAAGAGCACGTGAACGAGATAGGTTGCCTTATCGAAACTCTTCCATTTTTTTATGCAGTAAATAAATATTTTAACGATTGACGGATTTCTATGGAGTCTTTTCATTTCGATATTGTTTTATCAAGTCACATATATATTTTTCATTTCTTCTAGATGGTTTATTTTATTTTATTTTAGAAAGAAATATAGGGAAATTTTTTTTTCTATCTTCCTTGTTGTTGCTCTCAGGTTAATGAACATGAGTCAATTTCGTATGCAGACAATGAACGAGTTAGTTTCGTTTTGTATATTCTTCGAATCAGTTGCTCTTGTTCCCGTCTTTAAGGTGATGATACAAATAAAGAAAACAATGAATGGGATGCGAATTCGGGAATAATGAAATTAAATGCGAACTTCTCTCGATTTATATGTATGTGTCGAATGAAAAAAATAAACCAATTGTAGAATCTCACGGGATTCTATAAGATCTCTTCACCTCATAAAAAAATTTTAAAGATAGAAAAATAATATTATATTACTTTATTTAGATATTGATTAAATTTTGATATTTTTTTTAGAATAAAGTTAAAAATAAATTAGAGAAAATCAATTCAATAATGAATATTTTTTCCAAATTACCAGGAAAATAAGAATTGTTGAGATCGAACATTTTAATTTAAAAATTAAGAAACATACGAAACTTCAAATATTTGACTCTTATTGAAAAAAAAAAAAAAAAGATTGAACGAATCTTAAATTTTACACGAAAGGAAATTTAAAAACTTGTCTCGAACAGGTGAAATATTCTATTTCCATCTTCTTCAAAACGAATATGGCGTGAAACGAAGCCGACATGAACAGAACCCTGTGTTTAATCCGAGAATATCTTCGAGAATATCGAGAATATTCCCCATTTGAAATACTTTTCATTTTTTTTTTTTTCTTCGGCTTCGATTAAAACTTGAAACACAAACTTTTTATTTCGGATCTTTATTCAAAGAAACGAAGGAAATGGATTTTCTCGTGCGGTATCCACGTGCTCGTGCGCGCATTTTTCCTCATGTGAAAACGACAAACGGCGGCCATGCTTGATGACTGCAGAAGCTCCTCTGCCGTATCATAAAGGCCCATCCCCACAACGCTTTCATTTCCACGGTTTCAGATTACAACACGCTAAAGTACTTTTCTTCTTCGCTACGATCGTTCCTTCCGTGAATACTGGAAATACTTGCTAACGTGCTTGGCAATACGATTTAGACAAATGCTTTCCCCCTTTTATCTTTTTCCTTTTTTTGTATCGCAATATGTATCTATCGAGATTCTCTATTAACTGCCGTAAGAATTACTATAAGTAGTAACGAAATCTTTGTTCTATGAAATATTAAATTGTCTGGGAAATCAATTATTAGTTGGACCTCATCATTTAAAGTACAGATATTGACTGCTGCTTATTGACAAAAATTGAATGGTCTTTGTGAATCTGAATACATTCTAAACATATAATAAATATAATAATAATAACGTTATTTTTCTCAGCTTAAATTAATTAATAGAACTCTGACAAGATTAATTCTTTTCATCTCTCAAAGACGAATATCTTAGCACATAACATTCATTTCGTTAATATTTATCGCACAATTCTTTATATAATTCTTATTTAAAAAATTCACACGACTATCAATCTGCTGATAAAAATAAGCAACAAAAGTCGTCAAGTCCAGACGCTACAATACACGAATATATATCCACAGCATGGCCAGCCAGTACTTTGCAAATTTTATTTCGAGGCGTCTCGTACGTGGGCCTCGATCTTCCCGATCCTCCCCCTGGGAGGACCTCTCCTCCCCGTTTCAACCCGGGGTAATTCGATGCATCGTGGAAAGGGCGATCGAAAAAAGGGTGGTGGAAGGATGGCAAAAGGCCGCATCCTGAATTCTAAATACAAGCGTCGCGTTACGTTTGCACTAGTGAGTCAGAAAATATGCTGTTTACAAGATGCACGTAAACCTCCACCACCACTTCCCCCCTGCACCACACGCGCCCTTGAGTCTATGCACAAAGCGGAAGTGCACAGTTTGTCTGCACACGTTCCTTTCACTTGACTCGCTCTTTTCGATCTTTGCTTCAGACACATCCTTAAGTTCGACGACGTTCGATTGATAAGAAAGAAGATATTGGTGGTGTGGGGGGATGTGCAGAGGTATATTTCCTTAATTTATTCGCATTATTCGATCGATTATTTCGAGAGTATTCATTTAGAAGAAAGTTTGGATCTTTCTTTTTGAATTACTAATCACATAGTTGGATGTATATTTTTATTTTTTAAAACTTCTTTTAAAAATCTTGTTGCAAATAATCTTCAATTTTCTTCGGTCTTTTAATGATTCACAATGTTCTACTCTTGTGCTAATTCATTTCAATAAAGAATCATTTAATATTTTTCGATATTACTTGAGAATATTGTACACATAGAATCTCCATTTTACAATCCTTTGAGAAGGAATGAGCATAATAGACTATATTTTATCTTAACATTTTTTTTTTGTTCCAAATTCAATGTAACAAAGAAGTTTGCACAATATCGACAACTTGTATGTATTTTTATTACGTTTGATGAAATTGTCATTTATTATTGTAATTTATTATATTCTCTAGAATCGAGACGATCCTCAAATTTCCTTTTCGCAAGAAATGTTATGGTTCCATGGCATCGTGAAATTTCATGACGAGGG
The DNA here is from genome assembly GCF_003254395.2 of Apis mellifera. Lineage (NCBI taxonomy): Eukaryota > Metazoa > Arthropoda > Insecta > Hymenoptera > Apidae > Apis > Apis mellifera. The sequence goes on from NC_037651.1 coordinate 3,044,399, forward strand.
GATACAGAGAATAGGATTCGAGTGTTATTACCAGTGAATAAGTTTCGAGGTTCCTTTGGAGATTGGAGTGTGTGCACTTTTAGTTAGTATCTGGCGAATTTGCTCCGTAAATAAATATATGTTATATATTTGAAAAGGACGTTCTCTCAACGACGTAACGTATTATAATAAATTATCGATTCAAGATTTTTTTAATCAAATTTATAAATATTCATAATTAACAATTATCGTTTTACATAAGAATTAAAAAATTGCTTCAGCATTTTTAAATATTTCCACGGATCCGAATTCTTAATATTTCATAAGCAAAACAATACACGTGTTCTCATAATTGTGTATTGCGTTAAAAAGAAATAAACATTTCATAAAATAGGAGAATCTTATAAAAATTTTCAACGTAGAAAATATGTTAAAATATTACGATAGTAAAGTGAAAACAAGCGTAACAGATTTTATAACTTATTCAAGTTACAAATTCCTGATGAATCAAAGTATTCCTTGACTTTGCAAATTAATTTAAAACGTATTCGAAGTTAATTAGCTTCAGAAATGTTCCCCGTAATCGTAGTCAAAGAGAAAGTTTCACATTTAATAGAATTCAAATTAGCAAATGGAAACATATTCGATATCTTGGCCCTGCTGCTTTAACTGAATATTTTAGACGATATTAATGAATAATTGAAAATTTTTAAAATAGAATAACTCCTAAAAAGTGTATTTCTAATATTTTTGTTTGCCATTTAGTGTAATATAACATAAGATACTTGTTTGAAAAAAATTTAATACTTCCTTTTTTAAAAAAATAAAAGTATACTAATACTTAAACAGTCTCAATCTCAGAAGCAATGTGTAACAGAATATCATAGCGTGTCGAGTCGATGTCTATATAACTCGCAGATTTGTAGTCCATATAAAAATATTTCACACGTATTTTTTTGTTTGCTAAACCGTCAAAATAGCTTTCAAAGTTAAGGGTCGAAAACAATTTTTGTGGAATATCTCTGAAACTATCGGAGCTGGACAAATGTGAGTGAAAAATTTTGGATCGAAAAAAATTGTCCATACTATACATCAAAATCCACATATAGAGAAACGTTCAAATTTTCAATTATCATCTATAAATTTCTCATTTTTCATGACTAAAATATATTATCAATTACATCGAAAACTACCCCTATCCTTGTCCCATCAATAAGAAAATATATCCAAATTGGCGAAACTTAAGTGACAGAGGATAGCGCACGATATCTCCACGTTACGTCTTTCCTCGAGGGTATAAACATTAACGAGGGCAGCTATAAAAATCACCATTGGAAAAATAAATGTTCCGTCGAAAGAGGGGGTCGTTAATTCGAGGGACTGATGCCTCGCCGTATCGATAAAACAGCTGTTTTCCTTCCATACTATCCCGCAGAGTATCGAGCAGAGGATGAAAACGCGGGGAAATCACCCGAAAATCCGTTTTTCGATCGTTACAAAACCAATCGCAGTAAATTTAACCATACCGCGGCGGCGCGCGACATCTCCGAGGGACGCGAAAAATCCTACGTGTGGATGTTGCGTGTACAGAGTTGTGCACGGTGTGGAGGAAACGGTATGTTGAAAACGGTATGAAAGAGTGAAAAGAAAACGAGGGCGCAGACAGAAGGGATAGACGTCCTTATTTATTTGAGGATAAAATCGGTATGATGGGGACGAGGTGACACGCGGAGAATTTCGAATAAGGAGAGGAGGACGTGAAATAAGCCTTTCGTGCCACTGTTTCACAGGGTTTGTCAATCGAGGTGAGAAAGTTTTTTTCCTTCAGCTTTTGAATCTTGAAATAGATGAGATACGTATTGTAAAGGATATTTTAATCCTTTATCGTTTATTATTATCTATATATATTCGTTTCGTAACATTGTTCGTGAAGAAACAGGTTAAGCATTATCTTATTTCGATTCGTTGCATGTAATTCATTTCGTAATTTCTCTAACTATAACTTGTCTTCATTACGCTTCTCTGTTTCCTCGTCTGATCATAATGGTCTTATACCACTCGCTACGCTAATCCGTCTTCTACTCGTCTCATCGAGATTAGTTCGTTCTACTTGCTCGAATCAGTTTGTTCTACTGGAATGATCATAGAGCGATATACACAGATCCGTTCCAATTTTTCCTAATAACTTTAAAAATTTTGTGTTTTTATTCGTAAAATAAATTGCACATGATTATACATATACTACTTTATAATAGAATTATTCGTCTGAAATAAAAGAGTTGGGATAACATTTGAATATTTTCGTAACTATATCTTCCAAGATGTCTATCTAATTTGAATATATATATACAATATCAAGAATATTTCTACGACGATTTCTTAGAAAGTAACCAAGATAAAAAAAAAAAAGAAATCAACTCCTCAGACTTAGAAAAGAACAAATTCTCTCCTACCCCATAAAATTCATCGTAGCAAACAGTCCAAAGCAATTCCATCTCCCTGTAATTCCTTCGAGACGTCGAGATTACATACGTATAATAACCGACGCAAACGATTTCAAAAAGGAATCACGTCTCTCCCCCTCCCGGCCTGCCCCGCTTTTGGAAGGAACCACATTTTGGGAAGGAACGGCGTAACCTCGCGCGATCCTTTGACATCTATCTAAGGGATACGTGTCCCATTTCGTATCGTAGTCGAGAATACACGCCGGATCAAAGGGTTTTCCACGACTTCCTACCTCTCCTCTCCCTTTTCTCGCATTTTATTGCGATCTCGGCGAGGGGGAGATGTCTCGAACCATCCTTTCAAAGGTTTCAACCCCTCTCGCGCCCTCCTCCTCCTCGCACTCGAACCGTGGCGGGCTTTTGATACGTTTCCTACGATCTTCGATAAAGCGAATCGTCGGGGAAATATTGTTTCGAGACACGATTATTCGGGAACGGCTGCTGTTTTAGCACGAGATCACTCGAGAAAAATATCGCCCCGATACCTCCCTTTCTTCATCCCTCACGCTCGAGTTACTTTTCACGCGAAATCTTCATGTATTCTCTTCTCTCCTCTCTCTCTCCCAGTTTTGTCTCCTTTCATGTTCGAGGAAAGGAGATTTTTCGGGGGAGGGAAATTATGTTTTAAAGAGTATCTTGTGATGAGTTGAAAAAAATTCGATAATTCGTTTGAAATTCGTTCTGTAGGTAATTTATAATGATAGAGAGGAGAGAATTGGAAAAGAGAATTGTTACATTTAATTGCGATTCGATTAAATGATAGATGGACAGAAGGAGACGCGAATGTATTATTATTCGATAAGGTTCTTTGCTCGGGGGGAGGAGAAGGGAAAGAGAAGGAAGAACAGTTATTTTCGAAGATAACACGTTGCTTTGCATAAAGTAATTGAAAAAGTGCATGTTGCATTTTCCTTCCCCGGAAAGACAGTACATTATCCGGTAAAAGAGAGCACGTTTTAAAGCGGCTCCAGCGCTTCTTATAACATCATGTTAGATGCTCCCTCTGGAGTTTGCCCATGGAAATTATATGTAACATCACTCTTCACGATAAACTGGAAAATTGACGTTGTTATGATTAAGAAAAATTGCCGGGGATCCCCGTTTAATTCAATCTTGCCGCCGGTTTCAAGCAAGAATTTTATGGAAAATGGAAAGATTTACAACAAGTTTTTACGTAATTGGATCATTTCGAAGAGAAGTTTCTTTCGATAAATAAATATTATCCCCAACGTTCAATCATTCGTTTTGTAAAAATATAAACTTGGGTTAAATCACCTCTCCCCCATCATAATGGGATATAAAATTTGTAACTCTCTTTTTTTTCCACTCTTCATTGCAACGAATTACACCGTATGGAAAAAAAAAAAAGAATTCTTATTAAAACGGTACCACGTTTTAATAAAAACACGAAAGTTTAAATAATAAAAGATCCACGCCGGGGTTCCCTTCTTTTGAAAAGGAGCGTAGACTGTTAAACGAGCGTAATACACTTGCCAGTCGACGATTCGAAAGGATGAGCGCGGATATTGCGACTCCAGGAGCCCCTTACCGGTCCTCCACAAACATGGCCGGGACATTGCCGGGATCCACATACAGGACGCACCTTTTGTGGAACCGTGATTGTCGCAAAATTGTCACTGGCAAACACACGGGTTGTATAAATAGAGGGGCGGTTTCGTTACGGCTCTCGTGACTCGGTGAACAATTCGTGGACGCGTAGCGGAGAGAAAAAGAGGGGGTGGAAAGCAATCTAGATAAACGGTTTCGATGCTCGTTACGAGGCAGGATGTCTCGAGTCTCTCTATTCGGAAAGTTAAAAATCTCCCCATCTTCCATTTCCATTTATTTTATATACGAAACGATACAATTATAAACAAGAATTATAAAAAACAATTCTTTTTTTCTATCAACATCCACGTTCAACTTTTCAATGTATAAAAATCCCTTGCAACTACATCAAAAAATCTAAATCCCCTTTCTCCTTCTCGTTGTAAGATCCTCGAATTAGACTCCATTATCGATCCTAAATTAAATTAAATCCTATTAAAAAAATATTTTTCCTCGCAACAACACAAGACTTTAAAATTCCACCTCGACCTCCTCCCCTCCCATTATATTCTAATCGATAACTCGCAGTGAATGCTGCAAATCCGATAACAAGCCTTCAAAGGAGCCACAGCGAGAATCGACAGTCGGATACTTCCCTCTCTTTTCTATCTTTCCTTCTCCTCCCTTCGCTTTGTGGAATCATTCGGATGTGGACGACCGAAGGGAAGCCGTCGAAGCCGTTGGCTAATTTCAAGCGTCGCCACGACGCCGCCGCTCCGAGGACAGGCCTTCCCCTCCTATAATGAACCGTTTTTAAGATATTGAGGTCGTCACGTCACGAGATCCGACAGGCGGAACAAAGCTCCGGCCGAAGACTTTAAAACGGTGGACAGATTCTGGGATGGGCGGACAGACGGGTGGGTGGATGGGAGAGGAGAAGGTGTGCCAGATTGCCTTCCCTCCTCCTCCTCCTCCTCGTCCTCCTTCTATCGCAAAGCCTCGATCAAAGATCCTCGCGAATATACAGGGATGTCGTATCGGGCTTCGTGTCCCGTGAAATTATCGCTCAACAGGGAGATACCAAGCACGTTCAGCACGTTCGTAATGCGGTGTTAAATCCTCGAGTTTGATTCGTACTGTATACTGTACGAGGTACGGGAAGCGAATGTGGAAATATTTCTAAATTATTTATAAATATACGGATAATGGTGTGTATCTCTGTCCTTTGAGAAATGTTATGATTCGTTCGATGTGTAGGTTGAAATAATAATTTACGTTACGGATAAAAGCGTAATTCCATTTTCTATGGTTTCTGTGGTTCTCAGTCTTTCAATTTAAGCAGTATTTTTTTTTCTTTTTTTCAAATAAAATTTTATATTCTCCTTTATAGTCTAAGGTATATAACGAGCCATAATTTCACCACAAAGGAGAATATACAAAGTAGTTTTCAAATAATTTTATCATGAAATTTTTTTTCTTTATTCGACATCTTCTCGTAAATATCATTCAGTCTTTGAATTATATTTTTCGAGTGTTTGTCTCTTTATATAAAAATCAAATTAAATTGAACAATCCTTAAGCTCTTTCTTTCTTGTATTCTTATCGAATTAATTCGAATTATCCAGTGGAAAAAAAAATAAAACTACATATCGTATTACAAAGGATTAATTGATATCTTGGGTTCATTGAGAACGAAGCAGATTCTCTTCTTTCCGTGATTATCTCTTTGTCCATATTCATTTAAATTTATAATCCTCTCCTTTCACAACGTAATTTAACTATCTAAACAGGAAAAAAGATTATCGCGTATTTATTTTTTTTTTTTGAGGATAGAAAAATTGTTAAATAAAAGATTGATGAAATCGTTTTAGAACCTGTTAAAATAGATGCTTTAACATTATGTTTATTTTAATTGAATAAGAAAATTAATTATGTAAATTTTATTTAAAAAATATACAGCTTTTTGTTCTTGAATAATTATTTCAAGAAAATTGATTTGCAAAATAATCAATCTTATTTTATTTAACTTAATCATTTTGAATAAAACAAGAACTATATTTATTTGTAATAAAATGCCAAAGTATATTAAATAAAATATCGAATATGTTAAAATAATTTCCTTCGAACACGTTATTATTTAAATAATATCGTATAAAGTAACGTAACGAAAAAATAAAATACAAAATTTTATTCCAATATATCTTTGACCAAGAATTTATTTGGATTATAACAACAAATCCTGTTTCGTAACATTATTACAAAGGATCAAAAGTCCTCCTATATATCAAAAAATCTTTCAATTATCTAAATAAAATTCCGCTCCAGAACTTGATTCAGAGAACAAAATAATACTTTTCCGCAGTGTCGTTCCGCAGTGAAAGTCCATTACCGAATTCATTTATGGAAACGAAAAACTGTTTCGCCTATCCATCGGCCTATTGTGCGTCGGCCAAGATCCGTTCTCGCGTTGTTGGCCAACAGTCAACTCACGAGAGCCGGCCAAATCAAATTCCGTGGCTTCAAACGCCTCGCTCGAGTGCGTCTTAACACCAATGCCCTAGGGAATTTCATTCTATCTTTGCAGTTATTTCCACCGCATATTATCTTCCTCCATATTTTCATAAATATTGTTTCATTGAAATCTCAATGAATGTCAATGTAAAAATTAAACTTATCGAAACTCTTGAAAAACGTCGTAAAAATACACGAGAATCAATATCAACGAACATATCCAAATATAAATCGATATCACCTGAAACATCGTCGAATTAATTTCTAATCTTTACCGATATATAAAAAGATACGTGTCGTCCAAACAAAAAATTCCCATCCAATATTAAATAAAGATCCATCATGGAAGAATATATAAAGATCATAACTCTCCCCCCTTTCGAAAACGTATAGATAGAACGTAAGGTTTTATTGTTCGGACCCCTTCCGATGCCCGTCATCGACACCTGAAGCATCTACCCCTCCCCTTCCCTCGAAAGAAGAAATGGCAGCTTCGTCCACGCCGATTTTCCTTCCGACGATCCACCGCCGGCCCCTCGTACGGCTGACGTTTCCCTCGAAACGAAAATAGGGAAGAGGGACACACGGTGATCGCTGCGGGGAGGAACGATGCTCGGGGGGGTGGTGGCTGATTTACCCATGGTACGCGTCTGCAGGAGCCGGCTGGAGGGTAAGAGGCGCGGAAAGAGAAGCCCGAGGGAGCGAGGAAAACGTACTAGTGACCCGAATACGTCTCGCTCCGGGGCACAATCTGTGAACATCTTCCCCTGGTAATGCTCTATGCGAATTCCTGTACCGCGATCCCTCCCTCTCTCTCTCTCTCTCTTCCGCGCCTATCTCCTCGTTCGGTTGGATGTATTTGTTATTTTTGTTCTGGGAGGGAAGGGAGCGTTGAAGGGAGAGATAGCGATGGGAACAAGTGGATTGCAAGTAGTGCTGGCTCGTGACGAACTAGAGCAGCAGGATCTTTTGACGAGTATTTTGAAGAAGGGGAGAATTTTGAATAGACGAGGTGAAAAAAGGGAAATAGAGGCGATGGATTGAGATGTTTTTTTTAATAAAAAATTTTCAGAAAAAAGGAACTTGAGTATTTCAAGGAGAGAGGAGGAAAAAAAAGGAGATGCAGGTTTGAGAAATTAGATCAGGGGAGAGAAGGAAGATTTTGAAAGAAAGGAGAGCGAATAAAATTAAGATTAAACGGAAAAGATAAATTTAAGAGAGGAATATTTCGAATCTTTTATATTAGTTTCGATTTATTTTGTTTAGTTTCAGAAGAACGATCGAGTTCAATTCCATTGCTAAAAGAGGGAAGCACTTGGCATTATTGGGTTGTGACGCGTGAAACGAACAGCTTATTTTCGAAATACTTTAGATTTCTTCCCCCTCCTTTTTTTTTTTTTTTTCCTTGTTTGTGTCTACGGGCAGATTGCGCTCTGATTGGTTCTTTGTTCTCGATGCTTTGCATGAGGATTTTTTTTTTTTTTCTTTTTTTAGATGGAGTAGTCTTTGGAATCGAGTTTGCGATAGGTTTGCGCTCGTTTGAATGGTAGAGGTGGGTTAATTGTTCGCGAATAGATAAATCGGAAGGGTGAAATGAAACAATTCTATCCAGAATTTTGTTTTTTAACAGTACGTCACCGTAAAAGATTTTTAATTGGATTTTGTCACATTAAGTTGTTTATAAAAATAATCGATAAATATAATTTCGAGTAATAATTTTATTGATATTATATTATTCGATGCAAACCACTTCACTATTTCTTCTCCAAGATTCGAAAATTCGAAATACAGGAAAAATATTATGATATATATCATAACATTAAAAGAATCCGAAGAAATCATAAAGAGAGAGAAAAAAGAAGAAAGGAAAAAAAGACGAGCAAAAGAGGATCGATTCCTAAATTCGAAAAGGACGGACGAGCGACTGTTAAAAGATTTGCAGAAACCAGAACAAATTCTCCGTAAAAATTGCATAGGGTAACAAATTTAATATCGGCATTCGTGAATAGGTTGTTCCAAGAGAAATAAAAGGGGGGAGGGGGACGGTAGTGCGTAGGTAGAAAAATATGGAAAGTGTTGTTGGATGAGTTACGACCGAGGCTTTTCATTCGATGGGAGCGAAAGCCGAGGGAGGAGGGGAGATTCGTCGCGCAACAGCGTGAAAAATGCGAAACTTCCCGGTTTTCACGACGAAACGCCAGTGATGCATCGAGCTCTGCCATCGAGGGGACAAATACCACGACAATTTCAAGTGGGATTTTGAAATTCAGCAAAGCAAATACTCACCGCGTCGTAACGAAGATGTATTGGCCGAATAACAAATTTCGAATCGCTACGAGGAGTGTAAAGTTTTTATTATATGTTTCTAGAAATCTTTCTTTTATTCCTTTCCTTCTGCTTTTTGCTATTATTAATTTTTTTCTTTTTGCACGAATTTAAAAGAGTAATTTCATGTATATAGCTTGCTCCTTTGATACTTATATATATATATTTGATTATAAGCTAATACATTCAATCTTTATTATATCACTAACTTATGCCAATTATCATGATAAATCTACTATACTATTCTGTTATATTACTATTCTGTTAACAATTAATGCTTCTTCCTTCTCGAAGAAATGTTGCTGGAATTATGATTCTCTTATTCTACTTGTTTCACTATCACGAGCCTATACTACTAACATTTGTTTCGTTGTATCGTGCTTATTCAGAATAATGATAGATTACATAAAAGCAATGATATCATAAAATTGGATATATTTTTTGCACTAAGTAAAATAAATATATATTTTTTTTTAAATTTGTATCGTTTTAACAACTTCTCACTTGTCACGCGAATTTTATTACACTTACGGAAAGTGGAATTATTTTATTCTGTTCTGATTCTTATCCTGCAAAGATCAAATAATCAGCAGTTCGGTGTACTAATTGAAGGAGAACGGAAATCAAGAATTTTTTAACGGAATTCAAATCATCGATCCGAACGTTCATACGATTGTTTTGCCGTATGGAAAATTCAGCAAGTTTTCAGCGCAAAGCGATACGAACTTTTATTTATCCGTCAAATTTGTTAGTCTATTTTTTTCTGCGAATCAGTTTGTTCAGCACATTCGGTAAACTCGGATCGTAGAAATTTATTGACGTTGTACTTGTTACACGACCAAGCGCAAAGCTCGGAAGAGAGTAAAATTTATCGACTTGTTCAATTGAACGAATAAAAATACTTTGGCTAGATGTTTCACAGTTCTGTTTTTTTCTCTCTCTCACACGCACACTCTCTTTTCTCTTTTTTCTCTCTCTCCAACTTTACAAAAGCTGTGGAGAATGTGACAAATACTGTTATAATCATTTCCATTTTCTTTTTTCACAATTAACATTACTACACAAACTATATGAGAATTTCGAGAATGTTAAAATATAAATGAACGAGATCTCAAGTATGAGATACTTTCAACTAATGATTTTTATAATTTCACTTTGAATTAATTGCAGTGTTTTTTTAGAAGATATTTATAAAAAGAAAAATCTGAAACTCTTTTTTCAAGAGAATTAAAATTTTATCAATTTTTATACAAGAAATTTTTACAACTCGCGTATTTTATCAGCAGAACAAACGAGATAGTAGTTTTACAAGTATCGTGAAAGATTTATTTTTGAAAAAAAGAAAGAAAGAAAGAAAGAAAAAAAAAATATCTTACAACTGGCATGTCCAAGATTTTTCGCGTTGCTTTTTCTTTTACCGTGTGTTTTTACTGAAAATGATGAATTTGCGCTAAGAAACCGTTTACTTCGCCGAGTTGGCAAGTCGTAAGCTGTCTTCAAAAGAAAACGTTTAATTACCACTGAGCAGCGGCTGAAAGTTTTGTTAAAGCGTTTTCAGAGTTTTAACGAATAAATGGAGAATTTTTCATCAAGCCCTATGCAGCATTCGCCGGCATTTGTAATTTAAATTCGAGAAAAAAAGAAGAAAGGAAAGAAAAAAAAGAAGAAGAAGAAGAAGAAAGAAAAGAAAAAAAATTGGAGAATGAAGTTAGCCCTTTGAAACATTGCTACAGACGAAAACTTTCTTTTTTTTTTTTAAGATGCAATAAAAATTTATATATATATATATAAAAAAGAAATTCCGAGCCAAATGTACTATTTTATCCAATTTTATGTATCGTTTTTGATATTATGCAATACAGATCTGAGAAATATTACTTGTTTTCAAAACGAATTGAAATTCGTGTATTTCATTCCAATTCCATATATTATAATGACTTCGAACATTAAATATATTTTTGCACACACATCTGTACACACGTTCAATATATTTCTGCGCGTTTCAATCGGCCAAAAAAACGAATTAAATTTAATAGCAGATTAATAGAAAATAAATATAAAATTGGGCGAGAATTCTTATTTATTATCTACGAATTGAATTCGCATCGAATAATTTGTGAAACGGCAAATAAATTAGCAGGGCAATAAAACACGTATATAAGTGCGTAATTAAATCGGCGCTCGTTTTATAATTAAACGGGACAAGTTTCGCCTCGTGGAGAATTATTTCCCCTTCCACGCTTTTATCCCAAAGTTTTCACCTTTACGTTTATCTTTCAACACCTCTATAACTTTAATTAAAGGAATTAAAATTCAACATTTGTATCTGCTGCTTGTTTATCGTTAAAAGTTATTCAAATGATGGCGATCGGATGAAAATAAGTTGGAAGTTTTTAATTCGAGCTGTAAGGAGGGATACAGAGATTTACCTTCATCTGGGGGAAAGGATTGATAAATAGTCATCTAGGATTCTCTTCGATCCTTAGAAGAATCTTTATATTTTTATCTTATTTTTTTTTATTTATCTATTCTTTGACCAAAATCATAAATATATTCGATGAAAAACAACACACAGACTTTTTTTTTATAAATATTTTAAACAAAGCAAATTTATTCAAATTGGCTTTTGATTCTACTGGTTATTAAGGATTGAACTGATTAAAAGAACAATTTAATTTAAATACTGATATTATTAAAGATTCCCTTAAAGACTGAAAATAATGTTTATTTATTAAAATTATTTATTAAATTATTTATTAATCTTTCTGATGAGAAGAGACGTTCCTCTAGAATATTAATGTATGCTTTCTTTTCATTAGTCTGAATCTAAAATAATGGTTCTTGAATAAGTTTTTCTTTTTTAAACATGATATAATTTTTTCAAACTTCCAATTATAAATCTCATGTTACAAGAACGCCAAAATAACTTATGCAAAGTGAATCGGATACTAGAAAAAAAAAAAAAGAAATACAAATTAATTTAATTTCAACAACTTTTCATCTTCGTCTATCCCTAAAAGGCAGATAAACCGTCATGGTTTCCAACAATTCAACAGCGACGCGGTTGAAATTCGACGTTTTTCGACGATGCAATTACTTTCTCGCGCGATTGGGCGTCGATTCTAAATGGAACAACGAAAAAAAAAAAAATCGCCGGGGAAAATATATATATATATATATATATATATATATATATATATATATATATATCCGGAATAAAATATATCTCACGCATCGATACCGAAATAGCCATTGGTGTACCACGCGTCATCTTTTTCCTCTTTTCCAATCAAATCTGGGAGCTGGAATCGTTAAGGACCCTCGAACACGAGGAGGAACGATACGCGATCGAATGGATAACCGACGAGAAAAGCTGTGAAAAAAAAATTCGCAAATTAATCGGACATTGAAACTCGATGCCTGAGCGAAATTCTGGTGTATCGAAATCAGGCGGATCCTGGAACCATTTCTATCTATCCATACGATTCTCTGCGATTACATCGATCACGTAAAATATAAGATTCGAATTTGTCTAATTTCACAATCATCAGAAAGAATATTTTCAACCTTTGCACAATTTACTCTGCGATCCATTTTGTCCTCGATTTGTATTATTTATCTATGAAAAAAAGGGGGGAGTAATACCCGTGAAAGGGAACTCCTGGAATCGAACGGATATGCAAAATATATGCGAGTGTGGGTCGATGCATATTCGGTTGAATACGCGTCGACAGATAAATTCGGCCTTGGATGGATAATACGTGCCTATAATTCTGATGGATAGGCAAAAACGAGCGCTAGTGATTCATTCTGAATTTCCGCGCGCATTCTGTGGCTACCTGGTTTTTGGCGAACGGAAGTCATCACGCGCGCGCTCACGAAAGATATACGACAGGGGCGCCGGTGTTTCCGCCTCGGTTGAAACACTTTATAACGACGTCGTTCTAATAGCCGAGAAACGATGCGTCCATGACGCGTCTTCGAAGAGATTATGAAAGATTTACTTATCGTGTTTTTCTTATCGTAATTATTTTAATAAACATTGGAAATGCCTTTCTCACGTTTTTAAGTCGATCTTGACGAAATTATAAAATTATATAATTGGAAAAATAGAATAAAATATGGATAATAATTTTTATATTTCTTTATATAAAATTGTTCGACGAAAAAGAGGGGTGACTTGAAGCGGAAAAAGAGACGCGAATTTAATCGATCTTTTTTCAATCAAGTTTTATCACGATTTTTGGCCTCGATTTGTGGAACGACGCACAATTTTGCAACTGTATTATTTTTCTACGAATGCAAAGAGGTTAATGATCAAACGGAGTTAATAATCGTGGAAAGATGGACGATCGTACTTTGAACCAGGCGCAATTATCGTATTTTTCTCGGGGCCATGGGCGGGTTCGAAATGGAGAGCAAAAATAGCGATATCCAGGGGGCAAACTGCGGCCACCGCATATATGTTTAACGAGTATACGGGTAAAATTTCGCGCGTAAATCAAAACACGTCCAGGTTACTGCTATCCGCAATGGCTTCTTCCCTCTCACGTTTCCTATATCTCTCCCATCTCAAAACATTGCTGGCAACCCTTCTCGTTTTCCCCGTATCTCACACGAGTTATATCGCACGTTGAATGTTGGTTAACTAGACGAGCGGAATTCTTGGAATCAGAGTATAGGAATAATCCAACCCGATTGACGTAATAAAACAATTGGAATTATCTTATCTCGTCTCCTTTCGATCGCACACTTCGATCCAATCCATAATAAATTTGGAATGATATCCTGTGTCTATTATTCTTATAAACTTCTTAAAATTTTGATAGAAGCTTCGTTCAATGGAGATAAAATAGTTCATTTTTTTTTTAATCTATTTCGAAGCGATGAAATATATTCTCTGACCGAAAACACCTTCTTTTTTTTTCTTCTTTTGCGAAGGAAGTTTGTAAAGTACAAAACGTAACGTTTAAGAAACTAGTTGAAAGTGTCACGGTGACAAATTTTATGCGTGTTTGAGAAAGAATTAACAGCTCAAGTTTTGATAGAACTTGCGGCCCGGGAACAGAGATAAATCATAGAGGAGGACGCGGAGGAGCGAGAAACGCGGTGGTGAATGATTAAAAATTCTCCGCGTAAGTACGTACATAAAACTGACTATCATCTGAAACATAACCTCTCGAGCGGTAAATTTCTTTTTCAGGCAAATGGTGGATCATGCGGATACACGATGGAAAAATTTAACTTATTTATATTTAATTATTAATCTAATCTTTTTTCTATATAATCGAAGAGACATTTTACAATAACTATTATATACAATATAAACTATCTAATCATACTCAACTCATCTATATTGAACGATAATTATATAAATATTCAACGGATATTAAAAAATTAATTACAATAACAACGATCTTACTTCAAATTTGATTGAAAAGATACGCTTTAAATATTCGCCTGTGTGACGATCGGTGCAATCAATGCAACCACTGGAGGAAAAAAAAAAAAAGAAAAAAAAAGAGACTATCGTTCCAGAATATTTCACGTGTCGCACTTAACATACCGCGGTACGTTCTTCTTGTATTCAAGCACGCGGAGGCACGCTTGCCAACACTGTCAGAGGGTGGAATCCGGTGAAAAAGGCGATGAAGAACGGAGCAGGTGTTATGTTTATCCGGACAGAATGCGCAGCCACGTGCAAAAACCGTGGTGGAAAGGTCCTCCAGATTAATCTACCACGGAGAGGGGAGAGGGGAAGGGGAGCTTGCTTGCGACCTAATTCCAACGCTCGAGCGGCCCAATCAAAAATAATTTTACGAGTTGAGGAGGAGTCGTTAGCGATACAACCGAGTATCGGACTTGGCAGCGTTGCGCGACTCTTTCTATGAATTGTGCACGATAGACCGAGTGATGGGAAACGAGTTATATTGCGACTAAATTCGAGCGTAACTGGGAAAGTTTTGTTACTTTGGGAAAAAAAAAAAGGAAAAGTATCTTTAAGTTGAATTGAACTCGATATAAATGCGTAGAATATTGTTATTGAATTTTTGTGCAATATATCGAGGTGATGGAACCAAGCGCGAAACATTGAAAGCGAGTCTGTGGATTTAAGATACGTGTGAAATGATTATTATTATTGATGAGTGTTACTTTTTATTTTCACGGATTTTAAAATAGATGTATCTTTGAAAAATTGCCAATACGTTTCTCGAGGAAATTGATTCTTTTTTAAAATAATAATTGAGTATATTGTGAATTTTATATTAAAAAAAAAAATTAAAATATATTTCTTTTATTGTTCTTTTATTATTTTGCAAAAGTCAAGGATGATGTTTACGCGAAATATTTATTTCTTTTCTGCTAATTAAACAGTCTAAAAAATTTCTTTCTCTCTTATGTAGAAAAATAAAGAAACAGGAGATTCACGGTATGAAATTAACTTTATTCTCTGAATAAATTTTACACGTTGCTCAGGGAAGGAAGCACGAATAAGAATTTCTGAATTTTTTTTTTAAAAAGATCAAAGAAACTTATACATTTAAAAGATAGAAAAAAAAAAACAAAAAAAAAATAATATTCATGTTTGTACAGTAATTAAGAAAAGTTAATTTTACGAGTAACGAAATGTTTAAAATGTTTTGCTTTCTATTATTTTTAAAAGTAATTTTTAGAAATGAATTTAATTTTATTTGTCAATCATAGAAGAAATTAATATTCGAAAAAAAAAATATTCGATCTCTGAAATTACAAAAATTCCAAAACATTTAATCGGAAGTACGAATTGAAATTTGGAAGAAGACGAAATAATTTTGCTACTATTAACATTAACAAGTAAAATCGATAAATCGATTCGTTTGCAATTATTAAGTACACTGGCATGACCTTAATATGAGTTTTCAATTGAACGATTTAATTAACCAATACAGACAAGCGATTTATTTTTAATCGTTTTTGCTCTTTTAATAACAGTTCAAAAAATAAATCTTTACCGTCACAATAACTGCAGTTAAATATTTTATTGTAAAAAAAAAAAAAATGTATGAAATATATATAATGCAAAAATCAAACAAAGCAATCAAAAGAAACTTCAATTTGAAGTAACATTATTATCTTACTTTTCTAAATATAACTAATTAAATAAAAATTAAAATTAATCCTCTATAATATATTTATTTGATTATCATTTTATTTTTATCTAAAAAAGAAACAATCTAAAAATTATTTGAAAAGTTCACGAAAAAACAAAGAATTCGAAATAAAAATTAAACGAATAATTAAAAAAAAAAAAATTAAATAAATTATCACATTACAGAGATCGTCTATTAATTAAATTAAAATGCTTCATGATATTATATACTATATTCTTGTATATATTCTTAAATTTCATTCAAATTTGGGAAGCACGTCTCAGCAGATAAAAAAATAATATCTATTCCTGTTTACCGATCTTGGGAATCGACGAATGTTGCCTCGTAAAATTTATTATACGAAGGCGTAATCGGTTTAACAACATTTCAACCGAGTGTTTCTCCTCGTTCTTTTTTTTTTTCTAGAGAGTCACGTGGAAAAAAGAAGTTGTAATTAATGAATTTCACGATGAACATTTTTTTTTCCCTCCATGGTCGCGGCAAAAACCACCTGTAATTTCACGTGAAAAGAGTTACATACACCGCAGTTAATTTAACGTCGCGCTTTATGGCCTCGCATTTATGTCGCGCCAAGTTTTGCCTCGAGATGGAATAGTAAAGTTGTGACGGCCGAGGAAGGAAATTTTATAGGAAAAGAATAGAGAAAGTCTGGGTGGAAATTGTTCGTTAAAGCTTGAAGATGAAAATTCGATATATCTTTTTAACTCTAATTATCGAAATTATGTGCAGAATAACCTAATTTGGCTTGTAGTCTGATCTGTTCAATTAAGTGTAAAAAAGTGTAATAATGGACAATAAAAAGGAAAAGTAACGAAAATGATATAAAAAAAAAATGATAAGAGAAAATTAATTATATTGAATGATGCTAGTTTGTATATTGATTCTAATGCTAGTTGTTTTATTCCACTTGTCAAATCAATATGATTCATTGAAAGAAAACAAATGAAGTAAAATAGTTATATATTGTCGTGATCAGACAAATAGTTAAAGATAAATTCTTTTTTTTTTGATTTTGTAAGACACCATCAAAAAAAATTATTAGAATATTGATATTCTTCGTTTCCAATCATTTATTCCCGAAGATAATCCAAATTATTTCGAGGTTAAATTCACTCTAGTGAAAAAAAGTACGGTCGGATCGTTAACTTTAGAATTTTCAATAGAAATTTTATTTCTCGCTTAGTTATTTTACGACGACGTAATATTTCTTTACACCGATTTCAGATTTAAGCTTCGGCAATTATAAGAGGGGCAATATAAAGAGGGGCGCCAGTTCCGCAAAATGCTTTAAAGATTTTGTAATTTTAAGCGGATTGTTCAGAAGAATCGAATATAAATATATATATAAAGTAAAAAAAACATATGATTCTAGTTATATCGTGGAGTTTAAAAAAGTAATCAACTTTTCATTTTTTAATATCGTTAATCGAAAAAAAATATATATAAATTGTACGATGGATACGAAAAATAAAAAATTGCCTTTTTTTTAAATCTCTCTCAAGAAAAAAGAAAAAGGACGATGGTAAGATTCTTCATCGAAACAAAAGAATTATAACGACAAGAGTAGGGAGATTCTCGAATCGAATCGAATGAAAACTAAATTATGTGACTCTCCTACTTTCCTCCCTCCCTCACCTCTTCTCTCTTTTTTTAATTATGCGAATGGACGCGTTCCACAGCCAGGGGAACGATGCACACCGTCTCTCTTTTTGCGATCACCAAGCTGGCCGATGACCGCGAAAACCCGACCGGCTCACTGTTGCCAGCTTCAATGCGGACCTTTACCACCGCGAGAGGAGAGGAGAGGAGGAGAGCAGAGCGCCTCGGTCACTGCAGTTCTGCGCATCGACTGCACTCCGAGAGATGATCACCGGTAATAGGCGCATTCGCTCGCGTGTTTCCGCCATCAACCCGCGTTTTCGCTTTTTTTTTCCTTTTTCTTTTTTTTTTTTTTTTTTTCTCCTTTTCCTCCTCTTCTTTTCAAGCGTTGAATAGGCGGCACAGACGGTTATGCGCTAATGTCTTTCGCAATAGGGGGAGGGGGAGAGTTACGCGTGTAACTCACTGCCAAGATACAATTCACGATTCCGCGGTTACTCTTGCCTTTGTTCGAGGCTGAACTGAAATTAGGGGCGGATTTTTTGGATTCGATCGTTTAAAATATGAAACGAGGTTTAAAGCGATTCCTTTCCTTTTTTTTTTTTTTTACTTTTCTTGGTTAGAATTTTTGCGAATTATAAAGGGAAAATGTATATCACAGGAAATTTGGATGTAATTATATCGATAAAATATCGAGAATAATATTTTCTAAAGATACGTATTTGTTAATCGATGAAAGATTAAACGTGTCGAATGAAATTATATTCCTAAATTTTTCCCAAAAAGAGAAATTATTATGTGGCAAAAATTGATTTACGTATTTTTATTTTACGATATAAATTCACGTTAAATATCCATTTTCAATTTTCAATTTATAATTTTCTTCATCGAATATTTTTTTAAATTTTATGAAGTATTCTTTGTTTTTCTACTTCGATTGTAGAAAACTTAACTTATTATAGAGTATGAAACATCTTGCGTATTTTATCTTCTTTTATAAGCAACGTCGCTCACAATTTCACTTCGCTCTTCGTGATAGATCTTCCTTCATCATCGAGCGAAGCGAGGCCATTAGAACGTTACAAAAGCTTATCTGCGAAGCAGGTTACCTCGACTACAAGCTGCATTCGATCTCCCTTTCAACGGCTCGATATCTCCATACCAGTCGAATAACTCGAGCTACGCTTACACCGGAAACTGCAAATGGACCGACATTACTGGATACCGGATGAAATATCGAACGGCTTCTCCACCATCGTCCCGAACGAGAAGGATCGTACACCAATGTCTGCAATTATGAATTTTATGATTCTTTGTATTGCTCTTCTCCTTCGGGCATTCGATGGATTTCGATTGCTGGCAATATTAAGATGATTTGTGCGAGCCATGAGATTTTTATTCTCACCTTTTAAATCATTTCTTCTTCAAATTATCAATATTTTCATTTCCTTATAATTATAAGGAAGCGAGAAATATAATTTTTCTTCTTCGTAAAAGGAACTTCTTCTCTTGAAATTATTTGTATTTTAAGAAAATAAAATGTATTTTCGTTTGAGAAAATTCAAGCGTCATTTTGGAATTTTTCGAGATTATATCATAATTACATTCTTACGTTCTTCTTCGGATTTTCTCGGAGTAACGGAGAGGAGAAATGGCGGGTTCGAAATTGGGATAAGAAATCCTCTCTCTCGATGGGCGGAGGCTCGGAAATGTAGATCAACTCTGAGAACCATTTCAAACAGTTTTTGCGAATGGTCGAGCATGCTGTCGGAACAAACATGACATATATATCTTTGTTCGTCCTCCAAGATGAGAGGTACGTAATCCTGTTTTGTTAAGTGGGTTTAGCTGATAGGTTTATCGTATAATGAATGTCGTTTCAGAAATAAATTTTTATTTAACGAGAGTATACAAATTAAGACACGATTCATAATTATGTATTATGATTATTTTATTATTAGCTATTTTATTATATTAAAATGAAAATTTTTAAGAGAATCAATCGATACGTATATTTTCGTTTATCGAGAATATTTCGTATACGATATATTTAAATATTGATTTATTTATTTGAAAAATAACGATTATCTTATTAAAAAAAAAATTTGAAATTTGGTTCATCTTCTTTGAATAATATAATTTTGTTTTGAGAATCTTTAAAAAAAAAAAATAACTTTAGAGAGATATTTTTACGTGAATGTTCTCATTTGAATTTATTTTCATATATTGTGTGTAAACATATTTACAAGTTCAGATTTTCGATGTAAATATTTTGCCCAATAAATTAAACGTTAATTATCTTTTGTTCGCAAATTGTTCTCTTTTGCACGATGCTATATGCTAAAGTTCAAATTATCCTATTTATTATTTATTTAACGAAATTCCTTGTAAAAGGGAATTTAAAATAACCCCAAAAAATTTCCTCGAAATTACTATTCCATTATTTGTTCGATCACGACTATCTCCCATTACTTGCCCGATAATGATTTACTTTATTTCTATTTAATTTATTATCTCGTGCCGTTTATCTTATCCTTTCACTTTTACATTCATTTCTCTTCATTATTTTTATTTTTACTTCTTTATATTATTTGTTTCTCGAATCTCTCTTTATATAAAAAATTAACTCACACTTTCTCGTGTTAAATCGCCTATTAATATTTCCCAACTTACTATAATTCCAACAAGTTTATTTTCCCAACACGCGTGAGAAAAACACGTTGCACACCTTCTCTATTAAATTTTAATCTAATCCTCCGGTTTCCTTAAGTTAACGATACTCTCATCCTTATTTCCTCCTTACTTCCTTAATTAACTTCCTCTTACAAATTTTTCTTCCTGCGAAAAAAAAATAAACTCGAAATAACGGCGTAATTGATTTGTCTGTCATGCTTGTCCTCGAGACTCGTTGTTTCGCAGCCAGTAGTAATAGAGTCGATGTAATCAGACCCGGGCCGTTCGGGTAAAGTGGGCAAGGATTAGTTGTCCGGTTAGCAGTAATGGACTTTCCATACTCAGCCGTAGCAGCCAAGGAAATTAATGACCGTTTTACGGGGAAGTAGACGTTGAGGAAACCTTGGAAATTCGGGTATCGTTCAGAAACTTCTTCAGGAGCCTCGGTTATCAATAGTTTCCAACTTTTTCAGAAACTTTAATTCCTCCTTTCTTCTTCTTCTTCTTTTTTTTCTCCTTTCTAGAACTACATAATATTTCATCCACTCTAACTCCAACTTTTAATTTTTATTGGTCAGCCCTGACGACGATCAAATTTTCTTTTTTTTTTTTTTTGCATTAACTTGGCCGCGATAAGATAGAGAAGAGAGAGGATAATGGCGGTCGCTTAACCTTCAGGCTGGCAATAACGCGACTTTTTATTGTGCGTGGCATCAATGCTGAGACAAGGTCAATTCGATATAGAATCTCTCGAGACAGAATAACTTATATATACATAATACTTAATAACATAACTTATTTTATTACTGTATAATAATTAACGAGCAAATTTCCATAGTTAAGTAAAAATTTCATCTTTTCATTTTTTTCTATCGATATATATCACAATTCTATAAACAAGAATACTCGTAAGATTAAAAGCTCTTTCTCTCTCTCTCACATTACAAATGTTGAATATTAAAGAATATAAAGAGGCTTGACCCTGCCGAAATTTCGCGCGCGAGGCAGGAGTACAAGCTTTACATATGCACGCCAGGCGTATATCTTCTCCGCTCTCACCTCGAAGGCGAGGAAGGTCGGGGTGTTTTGCAACAGGGTGTTTCACGCCGGCACAGCGTTAGAGAACTACGTGTATCCCACGGCACCGGGGTGAAATAGTCTCTCGCCGGTGTGATGAAGATAGTTCCGAGGGAGGGAGGGAGGGTGGATGAACTCGAGATATGGAGAGAGGAAGAGCGA
Organism: Apis mellifera; assembly: GCF_003254395.2. Classification (NCBI taxonomy): domain Eukaryota; kingdom Metazoa; phylum Arthropoda; class Insecta; order Hymenoptera; family Apidae; genus Apis; species Apis mellifera. Next base: position 3,065,928 of record NC_037651.1, read on the forward strand.
CAGGAGTGATGTAAAGACACGAAACAGGAGGACGGATGGAGGCGTCTGGGGAAAGTGGAATGTGGACGAGACAACAGGGATTCGAAAATAGGAGGAAAAAGCGAGGGACGGATAGAAATAGAGAAATAATTTCAAAAGTGAAATTGGTATTACTGTCCGATTATTCTTATTTTATACTCCTTGTACGCCAAATGATTGATCTTATACTTGTTATATATGAAAATTATTAATATATTTTTGAAATAACGTGCGATATATTTATATACTTCTTATGGATCTCACTCATTCGATTATTTTTATTGCACATAGTCGATAAGAAGGAATAAAGGGTTGTTCTAAATTCTTCTTTGCCCGACTATTGTTATTTTATACTCCTTGTATGACTTGTGGAACTATTAATATATTTCTGAAATAACCTGTACCGACCTACAAGTTAAAAAGTAATGATATTATTTCGATTTAAGAGCTAAAATAGATCACTTTTTGAAACAAATCCGTGACCCCTCGTGTTCTTTGCACGACAAAAAGAATCAGAAACATCGGATTTATACACATCTGAGAATGCAATTACCAGCAGCGTGTGCGATCTTGTGATTTATCTCTTTCGCCTTTCAGTTCCTTCTCGAGGTGAAAAAAGAAACTAACTCTACATCAGCTTATTTCCTGTCTTATCTTCCCTTCGTCGATTCAAAGTTTTCGCGTATCTGCTAAACGAATGGACGAAAGTCAATTTGATCTCTTTTGCGCGTTCCTCGCTTTTAACCTATCAACTTTCCGTTTTTTCCCCCCATTGTTCCAATACCACGATGAAAACTCCTTCTGCCAGGTTGATTCTCCATCTCTCTCTCTCTCTCTCATTCCATTGGAACGACACGCTTTTTTTTACCATTCCCGTGATCTATAGAATTGATCTTTTTCTCCTGATTTTGAGAGAAGTTGTTAGAATATTTTTCTATATAATGGAATAATCTTTTATCACAATCTTTGATAATTGATATATATTTTATCGAAAGAATAAGAAATCAAGGAAAAAATTTCTTTCGAAAAAATTCGACCACTGTCTTACCAAGAGCGGCTTATTCTACTTGTTTGACGGACAAATGCCAATCTATACTACTCGAGCATTTTATTATTACTGGTTTCAACTTCACTTCTCTGTATAAATGATTGATCTATATTACTTGTACACGCTGAGAAAATATTGATCCATATCTTTCTGATATATCCAAGATATCTGATCCGATCTGCATCATTCTCTCGATAAGTAACTGATCTATAGATCCAATTCTTCTAATAAATATATTTATATATTTATACATTTATCTTCTAATTAAATCAGCAACTAAAATTCACAAACCCGTGTTTATCCGAAATTCGAGGAACGGCAGATTCCAGTTTCCAGGCCTGTCGAAACTAAAAATCATGGAGTGGTTCCATTTTGCCTATAAATCGTCCTTATCGCCACCTCTCTGGCAAGACGTGGAGGGTGTACCGAGGGAAAAGGGATGAAAGCAGTTTTATGAATCGTGCTGGTCACCATCGAGTTTATTCTCTCGCTATAGAATAGGAAATGCACGAGTTATGCGCTTTAATAAATTCCCCGGAAAGAAGACGAACGATAAATCCGGTGACCAATTGTAGAATTCAACGAGCTGTGAAACCTCTCTCTCTCGAACATGCTTCAACATACCATTTCCATTTTCGCGAGGCTCGATCGTTTGAGAACCAGAAGGTAATCGAAAATCAAAAGCGGAAGCGATGATATTCTAATTTTAGAATTTTGTAATATTGAAAAAAATGTACGTAGAAAGAATTTTTTTCTTTGGAACGCAGTATATCCGAATTATTTGTTGTTGTTTGTGGTATTTCAAAAATCACGATCTATGAGAATCAAGTTTGTCGTTCTTTTAAATCGGTCTCTTTATTTATTTCTGTAATTTATTTATCCTAGTACTGTGGTATTTTTCTAAATGATTTTGTTTTACTAGATTGAAAAAAATGGAAAAGAATAAATCTAAATTTAAATATCAGAAAATTGATTTTGAAAAATAAAAATTCTATTTAAATCACGGTATAAAAAAAAATATATATTTATATTCTCCAAATAAAATAGTTTATCTTCGAAAACGCATTGTCATTTAAATAAAATTTTGATATTAAAACAAAGTAGTATAATGAAATAAAATAAAAACTTTATTTGAATAATTATTCGCACAAAAATAAAAGAAAAACAAAAATAGCAAAATATTAAAAAAATTTATCTTTCAAATAACACCACTTTTCGAACAAAATTATTAATAAAGCGACAAAGTAAAAATAAAAACTATATCCGAATAATTATTTATACGCAAGTTTATTTTTACGAAAACTGGTTCCGGCCGTAATCAGGTTTTATTCGTGGAACATCAGTGACATTTGAATAACGATGACACGGATTAATCGCGGGATATAATTGGTCGAGGAGAAACTACATGTTTCTTGCTTTATTATTTATCGTTTGCCTCGCGGAATGACGATCCTTCCTCGCTCTGGAACGGTTTTAAATACCGTGTACTCGATTTTGTACCATGTGGCCATGGTCGTCCTGTCGAGAACGTGAAACTTTAATAACCCGTTGTTCATATTTGGCACGAAAGATGGCGAATCAGGCAAAGATGGTTTAAACACGGGATTGTCTCGAAGGAAATATCAGATCTCGGGGATTCTCTGTTCTTCTTCTATTATTTAACGATTCTGTTTCAATTTTTTTTCCCTTTTTGTTATTTTTAATATAATATTAATTCGAATAATATATGTATTCAAAAGATAAATTAATTTATTTAGTGTTAGATATTTAAATACTTAAAAAAAATTTGAAAAATTATTTTGTCTAAATATATTCCTCTTTTTGATTATTTGATTTGAAACGAAATCTATCATATATTATATCTATTATTATTTAAAATAATTAAACCCATTGTTTTCTTTTTATATTTTTACACTGACAAAATAATTTGCTTTTATATCAAGAAACGTACACAATCGTTGAATTGAAAAAAGTAATTCTATCAATATTCTTAAGAAAACTTTTCTTAACTAGAATTTCATGAATAGGGGAGCAATGAAATTATTTTCATTGGTGGGCATCGCGATGTCGGGAATGATAGAGTTACAACTCAAAGAAATTAGAATTTTGAATTATTCCCCGGACCGTAATAAGGTCGCCATCAGATTTATGGATTCAATTTTAACAACTGGGACCTTTACGTGCTCCACCTTTGGATAGTTTGTATTAACTTTGTATGAACATATGTATACACACACACACACACACACATATTTTTCGATCGTGTTATACGCTGTTAAAATCGTGTTCTCTGTATCGCGACCTTATTTTTACCTTTTCCTTGTCCCGGCTAAGCTATCGATGATTTAAACTCTTTCTTCGTTGAAATTTCACTTCGTTGAATTATTATCGATTATCGATACGTTACAATCGATTATTTTTCCCCGAATGCTCGGCTATAAAATCCTTTAATTTTTTAACGAAATCATTCGTCATATTAATTCAACCTTAAAGTACATCCTGATTTTATGATCGAAGTTTTCGTAATGTTACGTTTTTTATTTTACACTACTCGTCATATATTATAAATTTCAAATATATTTGCAATTGTTAATAATTTTGGAAAAGACTTACAAGATCTACGAGCTGATCTTTTTAAATAAATTATCGATAACAATTCTCACTTTATTTTGTACAATATTTTAATATTTGCTCAAATTCAATACTACAAAATATTCGAATGTTACGTTGAAAGTGAAAAAAAAAAAAAAAAAAGAGAGACTTTGAATAACCTGTTCTACTTTTCTAAATAAAACTACAACGATCAAATGATCACTAGGCCAAGTACTAAAGAAAGTGATGTAAAAAAAAAAAAAAAAAAAATTATCCTTCCAAAGATGCGAATGAACTATGGATCAACTTATCTGCAAAGTTCTTCGTGTTAAAATAAGTATCCCTTGTTCAACAACCGCTTTGGCCTTCTTCTACAGAAACGAGGGTAATCGTATCTATAAATAAAGGTTCATCTTAATTAACGACCCTTCTTTACGCGTATTTATCTTGAAGAAGAGGGGTTGGTTGAAAGGGACATCCGCGGGATCAATTTTCATCTATTGTTGTCGAATTCGAATTTGTTGTTAAATGAAACGAACGAAATTCTCGATTAAACTCTTTCTTTTGTGATGTTCATGAGAATGGAAATGAATTAACTCGCGAGAAGATAAAAATTTAATTGTTGTTTCTTGTTGTAGAACCAGCATGCGGTGTTGATATCGTAAATTATTTTTTTTTTTTAATATTCCACTGTACGAGAAAATTTACATTTATTCGAATAATATATCTTCCGAATTTCTAACTCGTGGAACGTAAATAGTAACTTTTCTTTTTTTAAAGAAAATTAATTTAACCTTTTCTTGATTAATTTAAATTGAAAATAGTTGAAATATTTTTATGAAAAATTCCATTAGAAGATTTTTTTTTTTTTTATTTAGCTAAATTGCGATTACATTTCACTGTTGAATTTTATCCGAAAATATAAAGTTTGCCTTATTATGAAAAGAATCACCGATCGAAATTGCTTGGAAAATATATTCTGTATATTTAGATTATTGCACGTGAAACGGGCCCGCGTTTCATAAACGCGTAGCATTTGTTATAATATGGTGGTTAAATGTGCCATCAAATAATATTTGCTGCACGCTCCAATTTGGGGGTTAAAATTTATCGAGCATTGAATAAACGTTTTACGTAAACACTTTGTTAGGAAAATTACTAATAACAAAGTAAAACTATCATCATTATCAATTATCTATATTCTCATCAAGGAAATAACATTTGAACATTTGTAAAAATGTTTAAATCCTCAGATTAATTCCATTATCATCTCCTTCAATTCAAAAAAAAAAAAAAAAAATCGAATTTCCAATCCCATTTTCATTCTATTCTAGTTCCATTACCGAATTGTATTTCATTTAAATTCTTTCGATGAGAAGAGTACACAAAATACAGAAAGGAATTTTTCTTTCTAATTTCCAAGAAAATGATCACTGATAAAAACAATAACACAACAATTAAATTTCATATTTCTCGAAAAGAAGGAAGGAAGCATTGCAAGCAGATTAATTAAGGTAATCAACCTTTTACATTTTCGTTTCGTAAAATTGCATTTATTGTATACGGTCGGTCGTTAACCATCGAATTGTTCCTCCAGATATATCATTGGTTTTTGGCGTTAGGAGGATAATGAGATGCAGTCGCGCTTCCGTGCGTGTCGAATCAATATTTTCCAATCGTGGAACAATGGCCGGCCGACGAACAATGATATGCAACAAGTACACCTACGCTTGTCCAAAATGCACGCATTTAAATAGCCTGATTAATTAATCGGCCGATTGTCCGCCGTGATTAGTCCAAGTCGAATTGAAATTTCGAATCGTGCGAGCTTCGTTACGAGATTTTTCACAGGCTTCAATGCTTCCAAAATTTCGTCTCTACGTTTAATCGACCGCTCCTTGCCTCCTCTCCAAAAAAAAAAAAAAAAAAAAGTTGAATATGCACGTTCAAATTTTTTCTTGAAGAAATTGTTATTGAAGATTGTAATATCGATTGGCTATTTGATTTACGTTTGATTCTATTTATTTATAAAAAGGACTCTACGATTTTAGATTATTTATGTTATTGATTCGTTTATTATTCTATGTATTAATTCGTTAGTATAAATTATTAAAAAAATAAAGTATCCTAAAGTATCCACCGATGAGCTTTTCCTTAGGTTTGTTATAAAAATGAATTTTTATAAATATCATCCTCATTTCGCGGTGTTTATTCGTCGTTTTATCTTCCGCAATTATTTTAAACATGTTGTCCCACGCAAGCTTGACCTACATATTATGGAATATCATATTGTAGAATTATCTAGAATGAATTGCTTATCTAGAATGAAAAGTTAAGTTTAAAAGGATATCCTGGGAAATACAAATGAAGTTTAGTTTCAAAAAATTATTTCGAAGTCTCCTCCAAATAAAAATATCAATTTATTTTGACTCAATTTATATTTCCTTGAAACAAAAAATACATATATGCGTATGCAAATTAAAATAAAAATATCATTTTATTTTTACGAAATAACAAAATATTTTTTTTTTTTCGTTCTAACAAAACAGAACAAAACTTTTCTGTTATCATAAATTTACCACCTCAGAGATTCCAAATAACGTGCAAGTACAAATCGTGCCATTTTTATCGTTTTTACCAATTTCAACGCGAATTTATTTGTAATATTTATTGTATTGACTTTTTACAAAAAAAAAAAAAAAACGAACTCTCCACTTAAAGCATCCCAGTAATTGGAATCCAATATAATCGTAATAAATACACGTGAAGCACGGGCTATCCTTCCTTCGTGATATTATCAAGAATCGAAACATCCGAAGAAGAAAAGCAATACAACGAAGCATAACATTCGTAATTGTAGACATTCTTCGTGACGATCATGAGATAGACTTTCGAGCAGATTAAATGGAAAACTGATTCTTTGACAAAATATTATTGAAGAGACTTTTTCTTATTGGAAAAATTGTTTTTTAGAAACACATCATTAATGTATTTGTTTTAACGAAGTAATGAAATTATCATCACAAGTTTTAAGTTATTAAAATTGTTAAAATTATCTATTTTATCTTTTTCAAAATTTGAATGATTTTCAATGATTCATTTCACTAATTACAACATGTACTGTTTTGATCTATTAATGATGATTTTTATGTGAAAACGAAAAAAAAAAATTCGCATAATTAATCGATTTATAATTATAGTTCTTTTTCGTGAAAAACTGGATCGAAGAAATATTCGGTTTAAACGTTTTTCTTATTATCGGCGAGCATCGATTAATCTCGAATTGTGAACAAACTGCATTTTGATTCCGACTAATTACCTTTTCCCTACAAAATTCAATTTTTTTTTACCATTGGTATTTTATTAACAGCAGTATTAATATGAATATGAATATTTTGAAACGGGATAACTCCCGTGATTGCACTGATTATCAATTTATTCTCGTATTTTATTACGGTATTTTATTACAATTTTTTACATCATTTAACATTAATCGATGTTAATATATTTTATATAAATTTCATCTCTTTAATTTTTATGCAATAAATTTTTACAATTTAAAAAAAAAATTATTCACGAACGAGAGAAATCTTTTCAAATTCCATTGAAAAATTAAATAATTTATAAATTAATCTTATTACAAATGTGAATACGAGATTTAATTTGTTTTCATAGAACAAATTGTTATAAATTGTCAAGGAAAAATTAGAACATGCTACATACATTTATAAATAAACTCTTTCATCGAACAATTGTTATGAAATTATATTGTTATTGCTATGAAATTCCTACGAAATTCGATTCAATTTCATACAAAAAAAAAGTCGAAAATTCTCTATCAACCCTTTCGAATCTCCGAACATCGATCTAATAATATTTGCCCCGACAATCCACAATAAAATTCTTGCAAACCGCTCATATTACACCCATAAACCGTTATACTCAAAAATATCCAATTCTCGTTCCTCTCTTCGACATAAAAAAAAAAAAAAGAAAAAAAAGAAAGATATCGCGTTTTATCACCGAGCAAAGTCAAACCAATTCATTAGCGAGCACTCTCGAATCGAGTCCAAGGATCCAATCGAATCCAACAGACAAATCCTCGGGGAGGAGACGTGATTCTCTCCAAGAGGATTCTCAATTATTCGTAAATGTTGTTCGCCTTTATCGAACGGTCGAATAATTCGTCGATGGGAACGAAATTTCATTCTTCAGGGGAGGGGAGGGCTCGAAATTTCGTCGACCGCGTTCGAAAACGTAATCGAAGAAAATCAAAAATGTTTCTCCGCCATTTCGCGCGATATTCACCGCTTATCCTTCCAGCAAAAATTTTCCTCGCTCATTTTCACAACGTCATTCTCGAGGGGAAAAAAAAAAAAAAAAAAAAAAAAGAAGAAAAAAGTAACGTAACACCGCGTCGTAACTATTTTCCTCATTTCCAATTTACCCCCTCCACTTGTTCCAATCCCCCTTCTGCCCTCCATTGCCCTCGTTCCGGAGGAGGACGGTGGAAATTTATGGAAAGTGAGAATTTTTCAGAAAATTCTCGGTTACGTAGCGATGGGATCAAGTTCAATGTGCACTTGCAAATTTATATTGAATGAAACGAGATAGTTTTGTAATTTTTTTTTTCGAACTATATATCTTCGTTTATTATCGCAAATTCCTTTTATCCAGATTTTCCACGAAGAATATCAAGATTAATATTTTCCACATATTTCACGTTGGAATTATACCTTCAAATTCTAAGAGTTATAATAGGCAAGAATTTCGAATGAATTTAAAATTTTTTCAATAATTATTTAAACATTTCTACTAAAAAAGGAAAGACAAAATTAAATCACACGTTCCATTATTTACAAACAAATACTTTCAAACTAATATCAAACCGATATTAAACATCTTGCTTGCGATATACTTAATTCCATCACTACTTACGTATATACAATAGAGAAGAAAAAAAAAAAAGGAGAGAAACGAAAAAAATTTTTCTCTCTCTCTCTATCTATCTATCTATCTATCTCCTTTCCTACTCTCCCTCTTGGTTCACAAAACAGAACTGCTGATGAGGTTTCGATGCTCTCGATGGGACACACGGTCCCGATAATATCGCTTGTACCCTATATCGAAAAGGATTTCATCGAGGAATTCGCGTCCTCGTAAAAATTTCGCATCCCCCTCGGATATGATCTTCGGGAATGGATCCCTTTTATTGGTTTAAGCGCCACGAAATTTCACGGGGTATTTCGTATCGAGCCGCTCTCCAACCTCCTCTGCTCAGTTCACTGGCTTCAGGTGCGAGGAAAAAAAAAAAAAAAGCAGAGTTCGCCGTGAAATTTCGTTTTGCTATGTGGTTTGTTTTTTTTTGTTTCTTTGTTTTATTTTTATCCCCCTCTCCTCCCCCTCCCCCCTTTTCCGTTGGCGTTACGTATCGAGAATTCGGGTGCTTTTGAAAATTGACGAGTATCGAGTGTGAAGTGTGAATCGATCCGTACATCCGTGCAACTTTCTGGATTGAATTAATATTTATACGTAATTATGGTCAATGTTTCTTCTATTGTATTTTTTTTTTATTGGAGTGAAAAATAGTATTGTAAATTATAAAAAGTATTGAAATCAAATGAATATATTATAGAATATTTAGTGAGACAATTGTAAATGTTCTTACTCACTGTTTCTTCTTTTTGGATAATTATTTGTAAAAAAAAAAAAAAAATTGTAGTATTCTATGGAATATAAATACTTCACTTTAAATATTACAGTAGTTCATGGAATCATAGTATCTATGAAGATGGTGAGAAATAAAATTATTAGAGTTTTTTGTAAAAAAGAAGATGAATACCAACGAATCATATTCAAAGTCATATTGAGTTGAGGTTAATTTATCGATTTAATATGGAATCTCGTATATTTCGTAGCAAGATAGAACACCTTACAGACACCTTATGGACCTACGTATACATATTCATGAAAATTTGAACACGTCTGAGAGAATCTGAAAGGATATCTCACGCATCAGGTATACAGGGTGTTTCACAAAACTAGGCCATGTAATATATGTTGTATCATATTTTAAAGAATAAAAAGAATAAAAGATTATGTAACGTAGAAACGTTTGAAATTTATATCAATTATATACTTTTTTTTGGATATTAAATAATATATTTTTTTTTTCAAAAGAGATACGTTCAAAATTGCGTTCCAAAATTATATTAAAATATCTTTAATTTTAGATTAGATGTTTATTATCATATTATGAAACACATTCAAAATATTTTATTTAAAATTACATTTAATGTGTTTCTCTATTGTTTCGAAACTTTGGCTTAATTTAATTTAATGGAACACCGTATATACGTGATACATACTAAATGCATTAAGCTGAGTATTAAAGTTATTGTATAAAATGACATGATAAGTCACGCGATTTTCTACTGATCTTAATACTCTTCTAAAAATAAAATCAATTTTGGAAACATTAATTTTAACATATATCGTATGTTTTTTAAAAGATTATTAAAGACAGATATATTTTAAAATTGATCAAAATAAGTCTATGACGAAATAAAAGGCATCGCTCTAAACTATCTCCAATGAAAGCTCATTCTTCGTTAAGTCTCGTTAGATAATGACGTTACATTAATGACATACACGAGAATTAACGGGTGGCAGTATAATATGAGGCATTGATTATGTGGCAAACATGTGACGAAGTGATTTGCATGAGATACGTACATTTAATAATAGTTTCAATAACAATAATTGCGCGTCAAATTTGCAACGAGAGAGGATATATATTTATTGAATTTCTAAATGTTAAATTCTCACATAAAATTTAGTTATACGATCCATTTTGACAAAAAAATGTTAACCTTCTCCCTTTCTATTTTTAAACAATGTATACTATTTATCAAAAGTTTGGAATTTAATAACATTTAATAAATTTAAAGGAAAATCACAATTCTGCAACTCTTTGAAATATTTCTTCATATAAAATCTATTATTTTAGATTAAATGAATAATAAAAAATTCGATAAGATTACTACAGAAAAACTTACAGAAAAACTTTTGGTAGATAGTATATATAACATGAAAATATATTTCTGAATGTAATTGAAATTTATCAAATTTAATATTTGACAATTATTGATGGAATGAATGAGCTGGGCATTTGTTAAATCATTAAATTTTCAAATGTATTTCAATTCAAAAAGTAGAAGAATTTCATGAATGAATTTTTTTCGATTCTGGCATTTGTATCTTTAATTTAAATTTGAAAGTTTGAAGTTATTTTATTAAACAAAAACAATTGAAATCATATAATCATAAATCATCAAATTGTAGATTAAAAAGTTCAAAGATTTTTTAAAATTTCAATAATTAATAAACAAAAATTGTACTTTCAGAGAAGCACACTTTCTTGACAATGAATAACATAAATCAAATTAGTTTATCTACATAAGATTTCAATTCTTTTGCAAAAAAAAAAATATTCTTTTTTATTAAATGTTTTTCTTAAACATATGCAAAAACATATCCTCTATTCCTTTTACTTCCTTATACTTGCTCTTGGCCCAGCTAATAAATCCTCATCAAAAAGATATATAAAAAATTCACAGTCTACGTATATCCAATATTTGCTCAAATTAAAAGGTCGATAATGAAAATCATTTGTTCCAAGCCCTGTGTGTTCATTATAACAGAGTTTCATCGCAGAAGACATTCTGTGATCCCAGTCATCAGTCCCACGATAGCAACTTGGTGATCACGGACACGTTTCAACCGGATGGAATTTCCTCCACGTGGTCGGCGAGGAAACAATGTTCACAGCACCCGAGTCTTATGACTTTGCGGCCGGTAACACGGTTACCAGGCTCTGCCATTTCCAGACTGTTGGAGCAGACAAGTTTCAGGACGTTCCTGCTTTCATTAACCATGCCATTTTATAATCCAGAAACAATCAATTTTCTTTCAACCGTGAATCAATCAATACGATTACCTCACATACCCTTTTAAAATAATAATAACACATGGGATGTGTTGTTTCTGTATTCTTCTTAGGGAAAAAAAAAAAAGAGAAAAAGAAGGAAGATATATGTTTAGGATAAAAAAATATTCCGTGAAAAATAATATATGCATATATTTGTTATTAATGAAATATATGCTATGTGAAAAATATTTGCACGAAAATTCGCAATATAATTATTAATGAATAAATGAAGAAATTAAATTTCGTAAGCAATAAATATAACATATGTTTCCTGCAGTGATATAAATTATCAATAATTCTTTCGACCGTTTATGATAATAAATAAAAATTGAAATAATAAAATCAATAAATATGCATTAAAAATAATATTTTGATTTTCATGAATACTTTTCTCTAATAATAATAATAATAATAATTGTTGGAAAATCAAAATTTTATTTATACAGAATACGGATTTTCTATCGATAATATAATTATACATTGATAAATGCTCTCTAGTATTTGCAGTACTATTTATAAGCACTCTTTATTATAACAGAAAGAGATTTTCATTATTTCCATTATCTCGACAAAAATATACATTATACTCGTTTATCCAGCTATATCTCGTTTATGTACTTAACACGTTTTAATTGTTTATTCGGTAACAATAAATGCGCACTTTTACCAGGTAAACAAGGCTTGTTTTATTCAACAGCTACGTGTGTGCCAGCAAATTTTTCGAACCGACCGCGATACTCTATCATTCACTGTGCGGAATTCGGCTGGTTCATTGAAATTTAAATCTTTCCACGAAAAATCTCTTTATTCACGCCGATTTTTGTACACAATGAATATTTTACAATGTTTTTCGCCGACAATTTATTATTATTTCTTTCAAATATTTTGCATATTTATTATTTTAAAATTTCTTTTTTCTTTTTTTTTTAATATCAACCCTTGTTATTATATTCGTTTTATTTGACAACTGCAAAGGTTGGTTTCTTATATACAAATAATATAATATAATGATAAAATAATTTATTTTAAGTAATTAATTAAATCGATTTTGTTTTATTTATTTACTTTTTAAAACAATGTATGGGATGTTATAAGATTTTTTCCAACGAGTCACACATATTAATTATGTGTGTAATATTAATTCATTATACAATCCTTCAAAGATATATTTTCATACTGTTGATTTAGTTATTTTGCATTTTCATTTATAGCTTGTACATCTTTTATGATTCAATTTATAAAAAAATAATTAATAATTCGTGTGTATTATATTTTCACCTTTTGCAATTTTAAATATCCAAATAAGATTTCACATTTTATTAGGCATTTCAATATTATTTCAATCCATTGTACGATTAATAATTCATTATTCCTGTGTGTGTATGCCATATAATACTGACATTCTTTATAAACCTTTAAAATACAGAATTTTTTATATAATTTCTGATTAAAATATAATTTTAGAGTTTAAAATATAAAAACATAATATAATTTATCATTTTTAAGTAATTATAAAAAAGATAAATAATAAGAAAGATATAAAGAGCTATTTTCTGCAAAAAAAAAATGATATATTGTATTCTAAGACTCGAAAATTTAAATCTGTAAAATGTGCATCAAATATATATCATAATATATTATTTAAAATACATTGCTCATTAACAATTCTCAAATTTTAAATTTAGTTAGAGAATTTCCTTCGAAAATTTAGTAGATCAAAATATTAAAAACTCTAAAATTATAGTTTTAATTTTTTCAAGAATCTATAAATTGCAGATTAAAAACTTCAAAACTGATTTTAAATAAAGAAACAAATTTTAAATATTTACAAAAAAAAAATGAAAAAAATTAGAATCTAAAGCTGTACATCTAAAAATTGAGATTAAATATTTTTCGTATTAACCAAAGCTTGTGCTCTGTATACTTTTTTTATTTCTTTCAATGTTAATTAATAATTCATCAATCTCATTTGCATACATGTAATATACTTTTATTATTCCTCCCTTTCTAAATATTTAAAACAAAAGTTCAACCGTTCTTCGATTAACCCACAACGCACTTTTTAATCTTTCACGTTGAAACGAGAATTACTCTCCTCGTATCTCGTGAAAGATGTTTACGTTAAGGGATTAAAAGGTTCCTGAACACTTTTATTAGTCGTGCTCATCCTTGGCCGCAGTGTGCTAAAGTTTAAATTAATATTGCCGCGGATATCATCCGTTTTCCCGTGTTTTTCTTGAAATTAATTTAACCTTGAACCGAAGTTAAATCATTTTGCGGTTGGAATTACGGTTGAAACTTGGACGAACTTGCTGTTAATAATGCAATTGGGAGGCTCGATCGAGGTTGGATGGATTTCAAGTAAAAAGTGTTGGAAGTAGAATTGTTGAGAAGTAGTTTTGATTAAATAGTTTTGAGATTTATTTTATAAGAAAGAGTCTGTATAAGAAGTACTAAACGTGAAATTGATCATACTAATTAAATCACTTTAACAACTGGAATTATTTATTATATACGTTTTATAAAATGTATCAATGATCAATTAAATCAAAATGTATGTAATATTGAGAAAAATAATTAAATGTATATAACTTGTTTTCGGTTGAAAAAGATTTATGCATTTTTAGATAATTCTAAAAAATATAAAATCAAACACTTTGACTGTAAGATAAATAGAAAAAAAAAAAAAGAAAAATTGATATATTATAAAAAAAAAAAAAGAAAGAGATATAGTAAATTTTCATTTCTATTAAAAATTATTACAAATGATTATTAAGTTGATCAATTTGAATAAAATAATATTAAAAAAATTAATTTCAAATACGAAAAAAAAAATGTTATAAATATGAAATATAAAATACATTGGCAAAGATAAATTTTCTAGATTTTAAAAACACCTTTATCCTTTCATAAAATTACATTTATTATTATTAGATATACCAACTTCAATTTCAAGAATATTAAATTAAATAATACAATTACTACCCTTTCCCCTTTTTTTCTTCTTCTTAAGCAACAAATTAAATTATACTTTCTGCGAGACATTCAATAATTGTGTGTACCGTGGATTAAACACTTAAAAGATTGCTTTTAAGCGGAGCTTTTGATTTAAAGTGGAAAAAAGGTGAAAGAAGATAGAGAAGGTTTTAAAGCCTTTATCGTGCCCATTTAATGACCCTCTCGAATGAGCTTAGGTTTATCTAGGACTTTATATTGCTTCTTTCCGTTTCCCTATCGAGTATAATACGAGGTTAAGAGATTATTGGACGAGACAATTCCTTGAAATTACCAAAAACGTTTCGCGAATTAAGTGTTATCCCGAATACTAATTTTAAGCAATCTCGCGCGAATTAATCGTAATTGGAATTTGGAGATGTATCTATTTTTCTTTAGTCTTTAAATTTTTAACAATTTTCGTATGAAACGCGCTTTGTTCTTATTTCATACTTGTCATTTTCGTTCTGAGAAAATGGGAAATCGGTACAATAGGAAGAATTTACATGTCAGTGGTTTGAATAAGAATTCAGAATATGAAATATGGATTTATGAATGCATGATATTAGTCGGAAAATAACACATAGAAATTATTCAAATTGTATTTTCTTTTATTTTATCTTTTATCTATATGAATAATAATTTATAATATTATTTTTTTGAATATATTTTTGTTAGTTAATCTTTTCTCTGATGATTATTTAAAAATTAAATTTCAAGAAAATTTTGTGTACATGCAATTCATATGATTAAAAAAAAAGTAAATAAATAAATATCTTTCTAAGATCTTTATAACAAAACTTTTTAATCTCTTAACCTTTGACTTTGGACAAAACACAGATAGAAACTGTATGTTAAGTTAATTGGATTTATCACGGAGAAACCATATTCCTCATACAAGAATACATTAATTAAAATTGTAACAAGGTGAATCACTTTATGGGCAACAGATGGTCTACGTTTCTGGGGGCCACATGAATTACTAGGATCTGGTGTCTGTACACTTCATAGACGTGTCGTAAATCCATGACACGTTGCACAGGCAATTCGTGAACACACGGTTCGCTTCAATTGGGTCCAACTTAGATTGACCTGCATCTTGCTAACCTTGCTAAGTTACAGTGAACCGGATACTCGAAATCACGAAAGAATCATTCAAGAAAAAATCATCCAAAGAATCATCTCT
Source organism: Apis mellifera (assembly GCF_003254395.2). Classification (NCBI taxonomy): domain Eukaryota; kingdom Metazoa; phylum Arthropoda; class Insecta; order Hymenoptera; family Apidae; genus Apis; species Apis mellifera. Next base: position 3,081,756 of record NC_037651.1, read on the forward strand.
GTACCAATCATTTTTCATAATTTCATATAATATAAACAAATTTTTTAAAATAATTTTTTGAATTACTTTTTGAATTAATTTTTGAATTTTCATTCATTCCAGAAACATTCGAAAAAATCAAAAACAATTATCAATGTATGATAGTTAAATAAATTTTTAAGAGATTTTCATTACTGAAATTTGATATAGCAAGCAAAATATAGGAAATATAATACGAGGAGTCGGAAGTGTTTTAGGATTTGTACAGAGTTTATCATCGATTTTGGATCGATTAATTTATTTTACCGACAATTACGAACAATCGGATTAATTTGGCTGAGTCACAAAGCAGTACAGCCATCACGGAACACTCGTGATGCATCAAACGAATCTGAATACCGAATGATACCGTGGCAAATCCGTTTTTAATTTCTAATTGTTTCCCCTCCTTCCCCGTTTTGCCCGTGTGCTACACGATCTCGTGAATTATGAAACTATCGAATTTCGATAGGGAACACGTGTAAAAAGAGGCGAACGGCAATTGATATCCTGCCTGGCTTTTTCTTTTTTCTTTTTATCTTTGAACTGTTGGATATTTACGTGGACATGCTGTATTAAAGTGGTCGTTCAATCGTGAAGAGCGGACATTATTATTATTATTCCTTTTTAATTTCTATAAAGTTTCTTTGTTACAAAAATTATTAGCATATTCATGTCAATAAAATAAATTCCCAAATAGTAAAGTTAATATTTTTAAACGCGTCGAACGAATGAATTTTTTCTTAAAATATAATATCATCGTCTTTTTCATCTCTCTGAAAAATTCTTTGTATTTCTAAATAAACGATTAATTAAAAATTAATTAATCATCCCTCCCACAACGTGTATTGAAATTATTAAAATTTTGAACGATTATTATTCCGAACCTGTTCATCCTTTCTCCTCAAATTTGATGCCACAAGAAGCAAGAAACCTTCCTCTTTAAAACCTTTTTTATCTCCTTTATCTCATCTCGATATCACTTATCGTTGATGAGATATCGTCGTACTAAATAGAGGCGAAATTTTTAACGTTTCCCCATCTCTGTCCTCTCACTCGCACGGCTTCATTGACCTACCCCAAGCTTGCAACATGTGTAGTGGTCAGACACGATAGACGACGCGTCAGCGTTATTTTTTTTCGCTATTACCATATTACGCACGCGTTTTCAGAATAATGTGTAAATCTGCTGTTCTATTTTTTGTATTTTTTTAATGATATATCAACATTAATCGCGCTTTTTAAACGTTATATCTTTTATTGAGATAAAATGCATAATTTAAGATACACTTTTATTTGTAATTTGGATTTTTTCGAATTGACATCTTGATTTTCATTTTCAATATTATCGAAATAATTATTCGTAAACTTGAAAATTTTATAAATGAATAGATAGGCATTATTTAAAATATTATTAAAATATAAAAGTGGAAAATATCGACGAATTATTTTGAACAAAATTATATTGAAAATTTATAGTATGAATAAACGTTTAAAAATAATTGAAACTATATCATTTATTTTCATCGTTGAACTTATAAGGATGTTGCACGATATTTATTAAATGAAAGTAACAAACTTGTTTCCCGTTAATCAAATTACACGATAAAATAATTTTGAAAGAATTTTTTCCGTATCTTTTTTAACAGATATCAATCACGTCTCACGCTCATTATACCAACGGAAACAAAAAACTTTCCCTTGTCCGATTTTTGCAACAAAGGGTTCAAATCTCAGAAAGAATATCAGAAGATCCAGATAATTCACGCAGCCTTCCTGCAAACAGAGAAACTTGTATAAAAGACCAACGAGCCAGAAGTACGTCGCGTTTCACAAAGGGAGACACTAGCTAAGTAATATCGGTATAAAAATTGTCTTGTCATCTTTTGTTCCAATTTACGAATAAACAGAAACACAGATAATAGTTAAAAATTTAAAAATTATGAATTTGTACCACGATGTACCTATCTTTCCATTTTTTAAAATATTTCGTATGTATATTTTTATTAATTAATTATTAGAAATATTAAATCATTTAGGAAATTATTTTCTTTTTCGTAATATTTTTTAATTATTGAACTTATAATCGCATAGAATATTTTCAAGTTTCGAATTAATTATTTTTAATGAAAATCAAGAACGATAAATTATTACAATTATTTTCTAACTACGGTAAAAGTAATATTTCATATTTTCAGGGAATTGAACATACGATTCGTATCGATTTTTCCAGATTTTTTAATAATTTATTTCGTATCGTATCACGTAGTTCTGGCGATATATTAGATTCATGGTGAAAGACAGCAAGTTGATCCTCTGCTATACTTCATGTTTACTGAAATTGAATTTTGGCGTGCAAGTATTCTTTGGCGAAGACGTATAAATTTTGCAGCGACAAATGGATCCATTGGGACTGGAAGGGTTAAACTAGCTTAGAAGGATGAAACAAAAAGGAAGATAAAAAGGAACGCGAGAGAGGCGAGAAGGAATTCCAACTGTTTCTTGGCAATAATGTTAAAAATCCTTGAATTTTCGTTCACGTAATATCTTTCTCGAGGAAATAAAACGATATATTTCTAAATTTAAATATCGTTCGAATGTATGCGTATTTAAAATGCGCACAATATGCAAATTTAATTCTTTATTTAAGAACGTTTCGAACATTGCTAATTAAAAAATCCCGATACTGTCATTCAATTTTCCGCGTTTCTTTCTTCTAACCCTCTGTTTGAAATTCGAATTTTTTCTACGAAAATTTAATCAACTTACGACAGAATTTTCTATACACGAAATATTTAATTTTTCATAAATTTAATAGTTATATCGGATGATTCCCCATAAAAAAAATTAATTAACAGTTTGTTAAATATTTCGCAATCAAACAAATCAAAATTCTATGAGTAATCCTCAAGAAAAAAAAAATCCACCCTCGCAAAAACTAATAAAATACGAAATATCCATCACGATTCACTTATCAACATTTTTCTGTTCATACCTCGTAAACGATACTATCTTACTCCCCACGTATACTTAATTAAGCACAGCGCGCATAATTACAAACCGCACCGGATAATGAACCAATAAAAGAAGTACTCTACCGTTCACAGAATAAAAAGTAGAGAAGAGAGAAAGAAAGAGAGAGAAGAATAAAAAAAATTGCAAGAATCGCCAAGAACACAGAAAAATGGGGAGAGAGAGAGAGAGAGAGAGAAGGCAAGGGAATCGTTGCGCTTTGTGGAAGAGGCGCCAATAAAACGGCACGCGACAAATGTTACGGCACCTTTTCTGGCGCGAGTCGAAGGAGGGAGAGAGGGGACATGGTCGGTGGAAACAATGTTGGGAACACAGGTTGAAAAGAGAGGGGAGGAGGGGCTAAGACTGGCGAAGAATAGAGGAAAGAGGGAGAGGGGTGGACAAATAACGAAAATGGGATATATAGAGACGTGGACAAAAAGGTGAGAGGGTGGGCTAGACAAGCGGAGGGGAGGGGAAAAAATGAAGCTTTGCACGACGCTCGTGAGCGTGTATAACGTCGGTGAACAATAGCCGCGTTGGAAAATGGGTTGGCGCGTTCGTCGTGTCCTCCTGCCTACCCTTTTTCACTGAGAGAGAGGGTGAGGAAGAAAAAGGTGGGAAAAGTAAGATGAAGCGTCGAAAGATTCTAACCTTTCGACGATGAGAGGATATCGATGACGTGGTGGATGGTTTGACAGCTACTTATCCGTTACCAGACTAGTGTGGCGAGGAATAGATGTGATAGGGGGGAGGGGGAGGAAAGGATGATCGTACGACTATAATATTGGAAATTTTTGTCAATTTCTAAGTTTTCACCTAATGAATATATCACATAATATTCGTCAAATTAATTCTCTATGTTTATTAATCATAAGAAATATATCGCCGCCATTTTTTAATTCAATAAAATTCTATTAAATTTATTAAATATCAATATTAATTCAATAAATATTGAAAATCGAGTCATCATCTAGTCGAGCATCGAGAGTTTAACAGATTATTTGTATTAATCTAATAACGCAAAGCTAGAAACAAACTGGAAAGATTTCGAGATATGTGCGTGGAGCGCGTATACAATGTAAAACGTTTACATATACGTACGTAACTGTGTAACACGTAATCCCTTTACGACGAATCCATATACATTCGCACAGTGGAGCATATGTACCTATTTCGCGCGTATGTACGAATCACCACATAAATTCATACACATATATCCGGCCACCGCGTAAATATCCATGCATAGGCATGCATATGCATGCACATACATAAATTCATATATGTATACTTATACGGATGCACGTGTGCGTATAGGGTATTGCACTTGAGGCACGTACTAGATATCTATAAAAAGAAAAAAAAAGAAAAAAAAAAAAAAAAGAAAAAAAAAAGAAAAAAGTTGCCAGGAAGAATTATAATAGAGTATGCACGTTTTATACGTATATATGAAATAATTAAGATAGCATGGGACAGAGATGAGATTTCTAGCTTTAATAGAGCTTTTACAGAGAGATTATCTAATAATGCATAATCTTGTTGCATAAAATTTAGATTGATATATCTTTTTTTTTCATATTCAAAATAATTTAATTCTACTATTTTTAAAAATTATACGCGTATAATCTTGAAACTGATGTTTTAAAATATCTTTTAATATTTTATGAAACATTAACTCTTGTGAACTGAATTCTGTATATAAAGTAAGATGTAAAAAATGAGAGTTGATAAATTTAAAGGTAGATAATAATCGTGAATTATATCAAGAAATATAAATTGGATAATTATTTTCAAGAAACTAATACATAAGTCCTCTTAATATTTCGCGCTATCACGAATACAATACTCTGGAAATTAATTACTATTTACAAAAACAATTCACTGGAATACTTTATCCTCGAATTTATTCGCACTCGTAAACATTACTTACATAATTTGAATTCAGTCCAACTCAAAAACCATCTGCTCCAATCGCAACTTCCCTCTCTCGAGACGAACAAGAACGAAATTCAAGAAGAATAAAGGTTGTCGCCCGTTTAACCGCCATTCATGTTAAATGTACCGAAAGTTTACTACAATGAAGATTTTTCAATAGGCATTCAGAAAAACATTTGCTTATTAATACATATTATTTCCAAAACGTGATGCATCAATCTACAGTTACAGATTATTTACACGTCCATTTTATTTTAAATTGAGTGCAATTATTATACACGTATCATAAGTATTTTCAAAATTTGCTTTTTTACAAATGTTCAAACAACAATCCAAAATCACGATTCCAATTTCGCCTATATTTCTCGATTGGTCTGTTATTGGTAACTTCATTATTGATGCGTCTGACGAAACATAGAAACCAATAATAACATTCACAGACACACGAATCGTTCGTTCGTAGTAAGTTGAACAAGAACAATGCTACGAAATTGGATACAGAACTTGGTTTATATAAACTCTATTCCGTATAATATGAATAAAATTTTTAATTCCATTAAACCTATCACGAATATCATTACCTACAATGTAATACAATTAAAAATAATACTTCAGCTAACTTATTATAATTAAAAAAAATATTCACGATAAACGTTATCGTTTATATATTTTACAAAAAAAAAAACAAAAAAAAAAAAGAAAAAGAAAAAAATAAAGTTACAAAAATCAACAACGAACGAACAGCTCACTTCTCTTATCTCGTGTATAAATAAAATTCTACTATCGCAAAAGAAAAAAACTTGCAAACTTACAAAGCGACGCGTATGTCGCGCAAACGTAAACGCGCATAAAGGTTTCTAGATTAGAATAGTTATACGCGTGGGTGGCAGGTGAATCGAGGCGATCTGCATAGGCGCGCTATCGGGCGCGGCCGCCTTGTTTGCGATTGGCTCGTTGACTTAAGCCGATGATGCACGGCTTCTGACCGTGCGTTGAATATAAATCCTAACTCTCACCCCCGCCCCTACACACCCCAAGCCGCCAATCGTGCCGTACCACGACGTTGCCCACGTCGAATAAATCTGATCACGGACCGGATAACGTCCGCGAGCCAACTTCCTACCGCGTGGTTTAATGCAGCCTCGGATGGACATATTCGAGATCGAATCAAATGTAGCTCGACGCGGAATGTGAATCAGCGGAGATTGACGGGGCTAATGCAGTCAAGGAATTCTAACAGAAGAGAGGGAAAGGATAGTTGATTTTTGTAATTCTGAGTAATTCGAGTTTATCGACAGGATCGAGTTTAATTGGTGTAATAAGAGAGAGAGAGAAGTAGAACCTTCTCACCTTGATCATAATAAATTAGAAAATATTGCAAAGACTCATCCCAATATTATAACATATGAAAAAATAAAAATTGCTTGAAAAATAGTTTTGATTTTACTTGAAATATAGTTTCCATTTGAGAAGTGAGAATTGTGTGTAAATTCCTTAGGTTATGAGTGAAAAATAATTCCTCAAAGACGAGGAACTTCGTTCGACACGTAAACAGAAAAAGATAACTATAGCATGATACATCATAATTACTTAAAAAAAAAAAAAAAAAAAAAAAAAAAATTATATTACATATCTATAACATATAAAAAAAAATTAAAAACGCGTTCGCAGCCAATTAGCTCATATTATTTACTATAAAATTTATAATTATCTCGAGGATAAAAAATAAATTATGTAGCAAATAATAATGATTTCCAGGTCTCACCAACTTGGAGGTTGCTGCGAATTGGAGACCCACCCTAACCACACGGTCCCATCCACCCTCCATTAAGAAAAAATTTATTCAAAATCAATAATAAAAATTCCTTTTGATGTAAATTTGCAAAACGTTCAATCTATGATCGTTATGCAAAACAAACAGCAAAAGGAAACGCAACGAAAACCGAAAAGCTAAATCTGAAAATAAAAATTGAATTAAATCTTAATCACATACAATTCTACATGAAACACAAATACATTACACAAATATATTCGTACATACATCAATATTTTATATTATTATAGGTATAATTATATAAAATATTAACATATTACAAAGATTGAAAGCAAAAAAAAAAGGAAAAAGAAAAAAAAAGTGAAGTGCATTTCACAGAGAATTATACTTATTTCATTAACCATCATCACTTTCAACATCAATCATCATTACCAGAATTATTAAGCAAATATTTACAAATATATTTTACAACAGCAATTCTATAACCAATCTACTCACTACTTTTCAATATTTTTCAATATAAAACTCATTTAACAACTCAATTTACAAATATACCAATCATAAATATGATTTAATATAATCCTGAAGGAAATTTAACATATAAAATTCAAGATCAAGCTTCATCTAAACCTTCTATTCTCCTAGCTTCTACTTATATATAAGCTAAATCCTTATTTCAATCATTCTATTCCTAAGTCTAAAAGTAGTACCTTCCTCATTCAAAGATTTAGAGAATCTACACATATAAAAATTTTAATACAATTAAGATTAAGGATAATACAATTGAGATAGGATTAGAAATATAAACATTCATTGTTGATTCCACATTCTGGTCTCTGAAACAATTAAGCCTATAAAAGATTAGGACAAAATTTTATAAAATCCAGTTTCTTTCCAATTCATTATAGACTCACAACACGACTCCTACCTACACAGAATCTAATTTTACAAAATACAATTATACTTTTCCACTTTATTACTCAGACTCACACCCTATCACATCATCCCTACCTACATACAATTTTATAAAATACAGTTATACCTTTCCAATTCATTACAGACTCACACCCTATCACATCATCCAAAGAATATCCAAGGAATATCCAAGTATATCTTTCCAATTAATTACAAAGTCATACCATCCCTACCTATCCAGAGAATCTAATGAAATCCAATCATACCTTTCCAATTAATTACAGAGTCACACCTTATGACGCCATTCTTGTCAACACAGAATTCAAATACATTTCTCTCTATTTTAAAGGAAGGTACTACTTATCTATAGAAAAATCTATCTATCTAAATGATTCGTTTAGGGGCCCCTTCTACTTAAAAATAAACATAATCCAAAAAAAGAAGAAAGAAAGTATGATGATTATGTAAAGTATGATGATTGATTGATTTCATAATAGAACCTGAAACAAATCAAATTATAAATAATTAGTAATATATAATTATTTATTAATCGATGATACAAAATATTCTTGAAATAAATAATTGCTCTCCTAGCATTGATATACCTGAAACAAACTCAAATAAAGGATTAGTATAAAAAATATTCCAAACATTTGTTAAAAATTCGTAAAATAATGGTATAAAATGATAAATATAATGAACATTCAACGTTATTGACTTTGAAAAATTCATAATTTAATAAAAACAATTTTAATTCCAAATTTTAATGACTGTCTTCATCAAAGAGAAAAACAAATATTACAGAAATATTTTCTGGGAGGAACGTGACAAGGGGTGCTGAAAAATAAAAGAATGTAGTAGCCAGAAGGACTACTAAAATAAAAATATTTTTCACTCGATATGAATCGAACAACAAACCGCGAGTGGAATATTCATTTTGCATCGCAACACTAATAAAATAATATATTTTTTTATAAAATAGGAAATTTTTTAAATCAACCGCGATGAGTGCTTTCTTATATTTGCAATATTAATTAATTTATATTTATTAAAAAAAAAAAAAATAATAAAAAGAAAGACATGGAAAAATTTTAACACCCGGATTATTTAGGCAACGTTACTCTATGCACTCAAATTTAAACAACGCAACACTAATAAAGAATGATTCAAGAAAAATCCAATGGTCTGTCTCCTTACTTGATTGCCATTGGTATTATCACCCTTGTAGCTTCTTTAGCCACTTAAGGTGATTCAGGAACAGGAGAGTTCCAGTGAGTTCTTCCACAATTCCAGTGAAAGAAATTTGGGCATTTAATATTCGCAACACTACTTGAACAAACGCGATTATTTATCAACGCAACGCTATATTTTAAAACAAACTTAATCGAAATCGTTAATTCTGATTAGAAATTATTACTAGTGATCAGAAATAAAGAATCTTAATCGCAAAGATATAAGTATTATTTTACAAGAAATTTTTATACAATTTATAGCAAAAAAAATCGCGATATCTTATAATTCATATCTTATAATGCAAACGCGATTCTCATTTTAACGCAACACTAATGCAAACGCGATTCTCATTTTAACGCGACATATGTAATAAAGGAATTTAATTCAACCCGTTATTAATCAATCGCAACACTAATAAAAAAACGCGATGCCCATGATGACTGGATCCTTGATGATGGGCCGGCATGCAAAACGGCCAAACGATACAACAACAATTACTACATATTACTAAAACGAGCACAATGACAAAATAGTAACAATGACTTCCCATTCTTTGGACCCAAACAAGAACCAAAAAATGAGAAACCATTCGTTGCAGCCCCTCTTCGTGACAGTTTGTCGAGGCCTCTTCGGTCTTCCTCCTTCGGGCGCAATGCCCGCTGAAACTTATATCTAGGCTCGAGATTCACTAATCGCAAGTCAAAGAAAAAAAAAAAGGAAAAAAAAAAGTCTAAATCGCGGAAACTGAGTGCACGCGAATTGATTAACGATCTTAATGATCGTCCATCGTACGCGTGCAGAATCTCGAGCTCAACGTTCGTTTCGAAAACTTTCGCGACCGCGACCGCGGAAATTCGAAAAATCGATGAGCAAAGCCAAAAACGAGTGGCATGCTCCACTCGTTTCGATCGGCTTCACTCTCGATTCTTCAAATTTTATTTCCTGAAACAGATTGTCACGCGAAAACGCGCCTACCCGATCGGAGACTGTGACAACCTGCCCGGCCCTACCTACTTACTTACTAACATACACACCAGAAAGTATGCTACCTATCCTACCTAGCCCTATATTTAAAAAATAGCAAAACAGGCGCACCAACACACTCATTCAACGATTCTCACGCATAATACTCGGGCGCAAAATCCTACACTAGGGAAAACGTCCCGGGACGCCTCCGACACCCGAGCTTGGCACGCTACTTTCATACTCTAACTTTACGTACCATTTTCCTGAAATCGATTGACGATGGCTAGCGATCATTGCGTCAAATGTCATGAAAATATCTGTATATCTCAATTTTAATTATCAAATTATTTGTAAACAAAAAAATATGCCTTTTACGGCCATCAAATTTCTTATAATTTCAAAGTAAAATATCTAATATTGTGGATAATATTGTGGATAATATTGTGGATGTTGGAAAAATATGTTAAATATCTCGAGTTATACCGTATAGAATAACATGTTAAACGACGCAATTCCACAGCCTAACCACACACACAAAATGTGGAAAATACGTCGTGCACGATACACTAACGCATCGTCAATCGCTAACAAATTTTTATTAGCTTATCAACTAAAATCATCATGCCCTTCGCCTCTCTCTCACCCAAGTAACACCTGGGCACGTGAGTGAGATCCTGGCAAAGAACACGGAAAGGATTAAACCTGAAAATCCTGAGCTAAAAAAAATTATTAGTAACATTTAACGGACTAATGTTTTCTCACTTTCTTAGATTTGCTCATTTCCTTTATTTCAAACTTTAATAAATTCTCTTTGCAAACTTTATCAATTCTCTTATTAATTTTAGCAAGCAAAAATATTCAAATAATAAAGAAAAAATTTATTTTTCATATATTATAAAAATTGACTATTAAATTTAATATTAAATTTACGTATGACAATTAATAATAGAAAATAATTGACTCTAAAAAGAATTTCAATGAAAATAACCTCAGGCGATCTCTTTATCCAAACACGTTTTCGAAAACGTAAAACTAGAGCAAAAAACTTCTTGTTTGGATTCAGAAATCTACCTGTCGCGAAGTACCTTCTTGCACATAATATTTCACATATTCTCTTACGGAAAAAATAAATATTTTTACATTTAGAATCATACTTGAGTTTATAATAAAAATCAAATAATTAATAAATATTAAGATGAAATGGAAAAAAATAAAATTATTATATAAATTGTTCATTACCATATCTATAACCATAACCATAACGACTATATAATATCCACTATCAATTGTATTATTCTATAATTGTATAATAATTCATATTTTTATATTGATATTGAAACCAAGTCGGAGGGTATACGACTTCTTCACAATTTTCAATTCATTTCATTATTTCTCACTTCTCATTTGAATCTTAATTTTTATTCATAAATAATATTTGTAATATTTGTAAATAATTGTAATAATAATAAATATACCCATAAATATATTCATTCATTTTACAAATAATCATAGAGAAAATAAATTTCAATCATAGATCAATCAAACTAATTATTCATACCATTCTATATATTCTATATTCATAATTAATCTGTTATTTAATATTCAAATTAATCATCTATCAATATCATCTTTTCAAAAACGCGACGTGTAAGAAGATCTATCCTGATCTAATAAATAAAATACAAGAAAAATGTTACTATTCACGAGTAATAATAAATACCCGTGGTCACTGTGCTCGTGCAAAATTCTACGTATACAACCAGTCATCCGTGTCGATACGGACCTTTCGTCCTACGACATGATTGAATGACCGGAGGAACATAAATGCATGCGACTCACCAATAGATGCGAAGAATCTGCATTGTCGTGGTCCAAGATGTCATCGCCAAGTGGTCATCACGAGGAAGGGAAAACTGTAACCAAACATCAAACACTACCATTAAAATTCTGATTATTTGAAAAAGTTGCAAGAAGCAAATAGAAAATATATAAAAACAATTACCTCTTCGCGTGATGGATGACCGCCCTATTCCTCAAGGAACACTGATTCTACCCTGTACCGAAAACGAATATTTAAAAAAATAAAAAAATAAAAATAAAAAACTACTAACGCGTCGATTCCAATATCCAGAAGCGGCGAACAAACACTGATTCTAGTTTCGCGAATAGTTATAATAAATTAATTAGAGCTATTGTGCTCTAAATATTAAAAAACTATTACGAAGCAAGCACTGAATCTACCGATCGCATTGCGCGCGACCACAAAAATTCTCTGGAAATAAAGCTGTATTAGTAATGGGGGAGGGGGGAGGGGGAATATTTATGTAAAAAGAAGCAAAATATTTTTCTTTTTCTATCGAACAATTGTTTCAGAAATAATTTTATCAAAACTACAAATCGATTATCAGCAATTTTTTATGAATAAAAAAATTTAAAATATATATCATTAATGCAAAACCATTAATAATTATGGCGAATGTTCATTATATGTATACGATAAAATATACTTTTACGTAATGATAAATCATAATGATATATCATATAATGACGATCCAATAAATAAGGAATAAATACATACGATACACCTGCAGAAAATCAACCTTCTCTTTCAAGACGTACAATGACGTCCATGTTGGAATTTTTCCCGCCTTCTCTACCAATATCGATCCGATAATTAGGTAATAATCTGTACAAAAGAAAACGAAATTTTCAAATATATACACGTGAAATTTATAAAATTAATCGATCACAAATAAAAATAAAGCAATAATCGGAAGAAAAAAAAAATATGGATACAAAGTGACGTAGCATATTTTTGGCTAACAAATTTCCGCGGGAAAAAAGGGCGGGAAAAAAGGGCGGGAGAGGGATGCGCGCGTCGCCTGTCGAAACTTGTCGAAACCTGTCGAAGCCTGTCGAAACATGTCGAGCGTGGGAAAAATATGAACACGTAATTTCTTAGAAAAGCTATGTTATGAAAACATCTAATCGCCTTCGACCATAACAAAGACGGAAAAAAGTATATAAACATTACAGAAAGACGCATTTAGAAACCGAAATATGATCACCGACCTAATATATAGTATATATAATATATAATAACCGAATATAAATGTGAAATAAAATTGCCTTCATTTTGTTCGTTTTAATAAGAATCGAAAAATTATAGAAATTTGTTCTAAATAAATTTATTCTAATAAATTTATTTGTCAAAATATAGGAAGCATCGAAATTAGTCATAAATCGTGATAATCGTAATATATGCACGCTATAAATCGTTTTTTTCTTTCAAATTATCCGAAAATCGATAAATTTTTCAAATAACGATCAAAATTGTAAAGTAAATGCGTAGAAAAACTATATCAAAGTGAAGCAACAAGTCTATTCGAATCTCGTCTCGACGAAGCACGAACTATCGGTATTCAATGATCGAAAACACGAAAAAAACTCAAAATATCGATTAATTTCGACAATTAAAATAATAAAAGTATGATTAAATAAAGGAAAATAACAATAATTTACAAATTCGGTAGCAAAATTCGATCAAAATTACTTACTGCGCAGTAGAATTTTCCAGGCCGGCAGCGATCACACGTCCTCCCTTGTTCACTTTCCACAGAAGACTGACTGATTGCGCGCCAAAAGTGGACAAGAAGCTCTCTCATTGGCTGATGACGAGAGTCGATATTTCGATTATTTCGATAATCGCATGAAAAATTGATTTATTGCACGATACACATTTTTATTATTTTAATTAATAATATAAATATAATTAAAAATATATATTAATTTATTTCTATCCTTAAATTTATTTTAATTAATTATATTATTTTGTTATGTATATATTTTTCATTATATATAGTTTATTTATTTATCGACTTATCGATTATAATCGATATATTTATCCTATGATTTATTTGTGGATTTTTTACATGAAATTATTTATTTATTTAATCTTTATTTAGAATTTTGTAGAATTTTATGATTTATTTATATATTTATATATTATATATTATATATTTTTATATTTATTTATACTTGTTTTTCTTCAATAACTTTCTTCTTCTCTAAACTTTTTTGTTTCATTCATTTAATTATATTATATATTTCAATTTGTTTAGTTATTTATTTATTTATTTAGTTAATAATAATAACATTATTTTATCCCTACCCTATATCTTTGTTTATTCGATTATTTACATATTTATTATTCATTTATGTAGTGTCTCGCTTCAAAATTTTTTTGTTTTTTACATTTATACATCAAATTATTCATTTATTTAATTATTATATATTTATACATTTATTTAGATAATTATTTATTTGTATCTTAATGTAGATTTTTATTTGTTTATATATTTCATAAATTTATTAATTTATTTATTTAGTACATTATTGATTTAGACAATGATTTGTTTGTAGACTTTTATATCTTGTTCATTTATAAATTTATTCATGTATTTATTTATTACTTTATTGTTTTAGTTATATACATATTTCCTTCATTCATTTACTAGTGATTCATTTATAGATTTCTTAAATTTGTTAGTTTCATTTGTGTATGCATCAAATTATTTGTGTTCTGTTTCATTTATTTAATTGTTTATATATCAATGTATTTTAATTATATTATTTTATATAATTAATAAAATCTACATAATAATAGATATAGATATAAATCATAAATGAAAAAAGAAATGAATAAATAATTAAATAAATAAAAATATTCATTTAAGTATGTTGATGTATATACAAATGAATAAATTAAAAAAGCATAGAATTTAATTTCTTTAGGCAAATAATTATTAATTTATTAAATTAAAGTAAGAAATATATACATCATTTGATGCATAAAACAAAATAAATGAACAGAACAAATGGACAAATCAATAAATAAATCAATAGACTATTTAATCTAAAAATAGGAATAAATATATGAATAAATATATCAATAACTTTATATTTAAATAATATATAAATAATATTAATAACTATTAATAAATAATGTTGATAATATTAATAAATAATGTTAATAATATTAAATAATAATTATTAAATAATAATTTCTATAGAACTATATATAAATAAAAGATAAATAAATATATAATTGGATGCATGCATAAATGTCAAAAATTATATAATAAAAAAGTATATAACAATATAAATGAATAAAATAAAAAAGTCTATGAATAAATCACTAAACAAATGTATAAATAACTGAATAAATGAAGCAATGAACAAATAAATAAAGGAATTTGTGAAATACATGAATGAACAAAATATAAAGGTTTAAATATTAAAAATCACTAGACTAATATGATATTAATAAATATATAAGCAATTAAATAATTAAAAGAATTAATAAATAATGTAATATGTATGTAAATTTCATCAAAAAATATAATAATAAATCAATAAAACAATTTTTAAATATATAAATAATTATACAACTAAAGGAATAAATATATCAATCATTTGAAGAATATAAGAATAATTAAACGAAACAAAATGTATAGAAATAGAAGCTAGTCAAATGGATGAATAAATGTATAAATAATTAAATGACTAAAACAGGAAGTATATATGTAAATGACTTGATGCATACTTAAGTGAACAAAGCTAAGAATCATATATATATTTATCATTTTAGTTATTTAATTATTTATATATTTCATCCTATTTTTACTTTTTATTTTGTTTATTTGTGGATATTTTAAATTATTTATATATTTACTTTTTTCATATTATTTATTATAAAATTTATTTGTTGTGTCAAGAATGTATATATTTCATAAATTTATTAATTTATTTATTTATTACATTATTGATTTAGATATAGATAATCATTTGTCTGTAGACTTTTATATCTTGTTCATTTATATATTTCATGAATTTATTCATTTATTTATTTATTACTTTATTATTTTAGTTTTATATATATATTCATTCATTCATTTGTTAATGATTCATGTACATATTTCTTAAATTTGTTAGTTTCTTTGTGTATGCATTAAATTATTTGTTTTCTGTTTCATTTATTTATTTATTACTTTACTGTTTTAGTTATATATATATATATTCATTTATTCATTTTTTAATGATTGATTTATAGATTTCTTAAATTTGTTAGTTTCATTTGTATATGTATGAAATTATTTGTTCTCTGTTTCATTTATTTTGTTATTTATATATCACTGTATTTTAATTATAATATTTTATTAATAATTAATAAATCTACATAAAATACATCTAGATACAAATCATGAATGAAAAAAGAAATGAATAAATAATTAAATATATAAAAGGATTCATTTAAATATGTTGATGTATATACAAATGAATAAATTAAAAAAGTATAGAATTTAATTTCTTTAAGCAAATAATTATAAATTATTAAATTAAAGTAAGGAATATATACATCATTTGTTATAAATATAAGACAAAATAAATGAATGGACAAATCTATAAATAAATCAATAGACAAATTAATCTATAAAAAAGAATGAATAAATATATCAATAACTATATAAATAAAAGATAAATAAATATATAATTGGATGCATGCATAAATGTCAAAAATTATATAATAAAAACAATATATATAATAATATAAATGAATAAAATAAAAAAGTCTATGAATAAATCACTAAACAAATGTATAAATAACTGAATAAATGAAGCAATGAACAAATAAATAAAGGAATTTGTGAAATACATGAATGAACAAAATATAAAGGTTTAAATATTAAAAATCACTAGACTAATATGATATTAATAAATATATAAGCAATTAAATAATTAAAAGAATTAATAAATAATGTAATATGTATGTAAATTTCATCAAAAAATATAATAATAAATCAATAAAACAATTTTTAAATATATAAATAATTATACAACTAAAGGAATAAATATATCAATCATTTGAAGAATATAAGAATAATTAAACGAAACAAAATGTATAGAAATAGAAGCTAGTCAAATGGATGAATAAATGTATAAATAATTAAATGACTAAAACAGGAAGTATATATGTAAATGACTTGATGCATACTTAAGTGAACAAAGCTAAGAATCATATATATATTTATCATTTTAGTTATTTAATTATTTATATATTTCATCCTATTTTTACTTTTTATTTTGTTTATTTGTGGATATTTTAAATTATTTATATATTTACTTTTTTCATATTATTTATTATAAAATTTATTTGTTGTGTCAAGAATGTATATATTTCATAAATTTATTAATTTATTTATTTATTACATTATTAATTTAGATATAGATAATCATTTGTCTGTAGACTTTTATATCTTGTTCATTTATATATTTCATGAATTTATTCATTTATTTATTTATTACTTTATTATTTTAGTTTTATATATATATTCATTCATTCATTTGTTAATGATTCATGTACATATTTCTTAAATTTGTTAGTTTCTTTTGTGTATGCATTAAATTATTTGTTTTCTGTTTCATTTATTTATTTATTACTTTACTGTTTTAGTTATATATATATATATTCATTTATTCATTTTTTAATGATTGATTTATAGATTTCTTAAATTTGTTAGTTTCATTTGTATATGTATGAAATTATTTGTTCTCTGTTTCATTTATTTTGTTATTTATATATCACTGTATTTTAATTATAATATTTTATTAATAATTAATAAATCTACATAAAATACATCTAGATACAAATCATGAATGAAAAAAGAAATGAATAAATAATTAAATATATAAAAGGATTCATTTAAATATGTTGATGTATATACAAATGAATAAATTAAAAAAGTATAGAATTTAATTTCTTTAGGCAAATAATTATAAATTATTAAATTAAAGTAAGGAATATATACATCATTTGTTATAAATATAAGACAAATAAATGAATGGACAAATCTATAAATAAATCAATAGACAAATTAATCTATAAAAAAGAATGAATAAATTTATCAATAACTATTATATAAATAAAAGATAAATAAATAATTGGATGCATGCATAAATGTCAAAAATTATATAATAAAAAATTATATAACAATATAAATGAATAAAATAAAAAAGTCTATGAATAAATCACTAAACAAATGTATAAATAACTGAATAAATGAAGCAATGAACAAATAAATAAAGGAATTTGTGAAGTACATAAATGAACAAAATATAAAAGTTTAAATATTAAAAATCACTAGACAAATATGAATGAATAAACATATAAGCAATTAAATAATTAAAGAATTGATAAATAATCTTATGTAACGTGTAAATTTGATCAAAAAATATACAAATAAATCAATAAAAAAATTATTAAATAAATAAATAATTATATGACTAATGGTATGAATTTATCAATAATTTGATGTGTATGTAATTAGACCATATTATTAGTGCTTGTTTTACCAAAGAATAATTGTGGTGGTTCCATATTTTACGGTAATTACTTGTGATGTAAATTTCAGAGGGTTGACACACATCAGACGAGGTGTAACTTGGAATCTTGGCTTGTTTACAGAAATTTCAATTATTTCATATCTAACATTTCTCTGCCTCGGATTTAATTAGATTAATTAACGTTGCAATGCTTATTTAAAATACATTTTGCAGGTAGGGACTTGTATATATAATATTTCAACTGTGATACGTGTCATGCGACTTTGTGGAATTTTTTATTTTACACGTTGATATCTTTATCTTTCTTTATTAAAATTTTTTTTTAATATTTCGAGAAGAAAATAATTCTTATCACGTTCTTCTGTATAATAAAGAAAAATTGTTGGAAAAAATAAATTGGATTTGAATTTTAGATCTGCGAAAGCAATATTTTTTTATTAATTTTTTAAAAATTAATATGTAAAAATCAAGTGGATGCATCGAGACTTAAAAATTATTTTAAAACTTATATTTGAAAAATGAATATTTTAAATGGACAGATGATAAACAAGTCGCGTATTCTTCTTGTAGCGAATAGGTAGTTTTTTTGTATGAAATTTTGGTTATTATTATTTATAAAGAAGTATGAATAAAAAGAATGGATACTTAAAAGAAACTTTGTCATGTATTATTTATAACGAAAATTATATTGATGATAGATAATTGAACGATAATCATCTTTTTTGCTTAATTTTTAATTAATATAAAAAGTCATCGTTACAAGTAAAGTTACATAGTGTAAAGAAATTAAAAATATGATTAGAATTCAACCAGAACTATCAGAAATTTTCCTGTAATAATGTTTTCAATTCAAACTGCGCGTAAAAGAATCATTTCAGATGTCAACGTTTAAATTGTAAATTTATTGACGTGATTTATGACAACAATTCCTTTCATATTCGTTTTATACAAAAACCAATTTGTCACGCGTGTGCACGACTGTTTTTATTTTACGATTTTCCAATTTTCCCATTCAAATTTAACGTGTTCACAAAAGTAAGATGATAGTGAAACACGATGTTGCATTATTCTTAAAATCTTTTAAAATATTACTTTGTTGTTGTATAATTTTTAAAAATTTGAAATATTTTATTTATACGAGATATTTTTGGAAAAATGACTTTAGATAATCAAAACAAACGTTACATTTTATTTCATTATATTTCATTAACAAAATAGAAGCAATTCGTAACTATCGATTCAAAAGCGGAAGGAAAAAAAAAAAGGGAGAAGATAATCGAAATTTAATCGTAATTTATACAATTCTAAATTCTATTCGAAATTCCGCAAAATGATCGATCGAGACATCTTGCGCAGCTTTTCGTTATCGCACTGAATTTCAGTCAAGAATTAATACCTCGCTTAATACCTGCCGTTCTTCTTCACCATAGTAAATAAATAAAGCGGAAGGATAGGTAAATAAAGCATCCTACTCAGTCGACAGCGCTCTTACATCCCTTCACCCTCCTTTCTTTCTTCGACCATTCATCCCTCTCTCGCCCACCGCACGCACCGCTCCTTCCTTCCTCCATCCGGTACACGATTTCAACCCTCCGCCATTCCTTGCATAGCCGTCCGCGGTGTTTACCTGCGGGGAACCATCGACCCACGTCGACATACTCGTTCCCGGTGTCGGAGGAATACTCCAATTTGTCAACCGCGTACGAGCACTTTTTTTCCCTAAGACCCTCGGTTGTCGTGTTTCGAAGGGTGGGCTTTCATGAGAGCGACACGCGTCAAGGGTGTCGTAGTGGCGTATCCCTGTGTCCAAGAGGTCATAGTGTTGATCTTGGGTGAAATGGGAATTGATGGAGATCAATTCGTTGCAATATTTCTATTTTATTGTTATTTTAAATTATTAGATTCTTTTTCTTTTTTTAATTAAAAATATCTGTAATTTATTCATCAAACAGCTTCTTTTTTCAATATTTTCTTTATTTTTGGAAATTAAGCAGGATTATTGAAGCTGATTAAATAAAGAGAATATTTCATAATATTTTTATTTCTTTTTGAAAGAAAAAAAGAAAGTTTTGAGATTTTTTTCAATTTCTTCAATTCTATATATCCGACAACGTAAAAGAAGTATATTTTATTATTTTTTTCTTTCAAACTTTACACAGTATATAAAAGAATATTGTATCGTTTACAAGAGGTACAGGTTGCTTGTGGTTTGTGGTTTCTGGTCTGTATAATATGTCTCTTTTCGTTGATTAACCTGTTGCCTTTCGATATCCTTTCGATTTTCGATTAAGCGATTAACTGATACGCTAATCTCTTAATGAATTATTTAATTAAAAGCAATCTTTTTTTAAATATATTAATTTTTATTTATCCATATGGAATTTATGTATTTGATTTAAATTTGGTTATATATTTTTAACGAGTGATTTGTCGATATGAGGAATACGAAAAAAATTGTCACAACTTTATTTATTAAATTTTAATTAATTGATATAGAATTGGCATAAAATTCAATTTCTATAGAATATTGAAATTTAACAATTTAACATCAATATTTAAAATTCATAAATTCTTCCAATAATTTATCTCTTAAAAGAGAAATTAAGAATCGCATAAATCAAACTAATAAAATAAGCAAATTTTTTTATTTTCAAGTAATCAGATTAAATTAAATCAAATTAAATCTCAACTTTTACATATTACAATGAAAAATTAATCGCTAATAAAAAGGATAAAAGAAGAAACAAAAATTCAAATTAGTATTCTCGATACAATATGCCCTCCCCTCCTTTTTTAATCCCAACAAATACATTTATATGACAGAAAAAATCCTTTTCATCCAATTATATATTTATTTATCTTTTATTTATATAGTTATTGATATATTTATTCATTCTTTTTTATAGATTAATTTGTCTATTGATTTATTTATAGATTTGTCCATTCATTTATTTTGTCTTATATTTATAACAAATGATGTATATATTCCTTACTTTAATTTAATAATTTATAATTATTTGCTTAAAGAAATTAAATTCTATACTTTTTTAATTATTCATTTGTATATACATCAACATATTTAAATGAATCCTTTATATATTTAATTATTTATTCATTTCTTTTTTCATTCATGATTGTATCTAGATGTATTTTATGTAGATTATTAATTATTAATAAAATATATAATTAAAATACAGTGAATATATAAATAACAAAATAAATGAAACAGAGAACAAATAATTTCATACATATACAAATGAAACTAACAAATTTAAGAAATCTATAAATCAATCATTAAAAAATGAATAAATGAATATATATATATACTAAAACAGTAAAGTAATAAATAAATAAATGAAACAGAAAACAATAATTAATGCATACACAAATGAAACTAACAAATTTAAGAAATATGTACATGAATCATTAACAAATGAATGAATAAATTATTATAACTAAAACAATAAAGTAATAAGTGAAATAAATGAATAAATATGAAATATATAAATGAACAAGATATAAAAGTCTACAACAAATGATTATCAATATCTAAATCAATAATGTAATAAATAAATAAATTAATAAATTTATGAAATAATACATTCTTGACACAACAAATAAATTTTATAATAAATAATATGAAAAAAGTAAATATATAAATAATTTAAAATATCCACAAATAAACAAAATAAAAAGTAAAAATAGGATGAAATATATAAATAATTAAATAACTAAAATGAAAATATATATATGATTCTTAGCTTTGTTCACTTAAGTATGCATCAAGTCATTTAATATATACTTCCTGTTTTAGTCATTTAATTATTTATACATTTATTCATCCATTTGACTAGCTTCTATTTCTATACATTTTGTTTCGTTTAATTATTCTTATATTCTTCAAATGATTGATATATTTATTCTTTTAGTTGTATAATTATTTTATATTTAAAAATTGTTTTATTGATTATTATTATATTTTTTGATGAAATTACATACATATTACATTATTATTAATTCTTTAATTATTTAATTGCTTATATATTTATTAATATCATATTAGTCTAGTGATTTTTAATATTTAAACCTTTATATTTTGTTCATTCATGTATTTCACAAATTCCTTTATTTATTTGTTCATTGCTTCATTTATTCAGTTATTTATACATTTGTTTAGTGATTTATTCATAGACTTTTTTTATTTTATTCATTTATATTGTTATATACTTTTTTATTATATAATTTTGACATTTATGCATGCATCCAATTATATATTTATTTATCTTTTATTTATATATAGTTCTATAGAAATTATTATTTAATAATTATTATTTAATATTATTAACATTATTTATTAATATTATCAACATTATTTATTAATAGTTATTAATATTATTATATATTATTTAAATATAAAGTTATTGATATATTTATTCATATATTATTCCTATTTTAGATTAAATAGTCTATTTGATTTATTTATTGATTTGTCCATTTGTTCTGTTCATTTATTTTGTTTTATGCATCAAATGATGTATATATTTCTTACTTTAATTTAATAATTAATAATTATTTGCCTAAGAAATTAAATTCTATGCTTTTTTAATTATTCATTTGTATATACATCAACATACTTAAATGAATATTTTTATTTATTTAATTATTTATTCATTTCTTTTTTCATTTATGATTTATATCTATATCTATTATTATGTAGATTTTATTAATTATATAAAATAATATAATTAAAATACATTGATATATAAACAATTAAATAAATGAAACAGAACACAAATAATTTGATGCATACACAAATGAAACTAACAAATTTAAGAAATCTATAAATGAATCACTAGTAAATGAATGAAGGAAATATGTATATAACTAAAACAATAAAGTAATAAATAAATAAATGAATAAATTTATAAATGAACAAGATATAAAAGTCTACAAACAAATCATTGTCTAAATCAATAATGTACTAAATAAATAAATTAATAATTTATGAAATATATAAACAAATAAAAATCTACATTAAGATACAAATAAATAATTATCTAAATAAATGTATAAATATATAATAATTAAATAATGAATAATTTGATGTATAAATGTAAAAAAACAAAAAAATTTTGAAGCGAGACACTACATAAATGAATAATAAATATGTAAATAATCGAATAAACAAAGATATAGGGTAGGGATAAAATAATGTTATTATTATTAACTAAATTAAAACTTATTAAATAAATAAATAAATAAACAAATTGAAATATATAATATAATTAAATGAATAAAACAAAAAAGTTTAGAGAAGAAGAAAGTTATTGAAGAAAAACAAGTATAAATAAATATAAAAATATATAATATATAATATATAAATATATAATAAATCATAAAATTCTACAAAATTCTAAATAAAGATTAAATAAATAAATAATTTCATGTAAAAAATCCACAAATAAATCATAGGATAAATATATCGATTATAATCGATAAGTCGATAAATAAATAAACTATATATAATGAAAAATATATACATAACAAAATAATATAATTAATTAAAATAAATTTAAGGATAGAAATAAATTAATATATATTTTTAATTATATTTATATTATTAATTAAAATAATAAAAATGTGTATCGTGCAATAAATCAATTTTTCATGCGATTATCGAAATAATCGAAATATCGACTCTCGTCATCAGCCAATGAGAGAGCTTCTTGTCCACTTTTGGCGCGCAATCAGTCAGTCTTCTGTGGAAAGTGAACAAGGGAGGACGTGTGATCGCTGCCGGCCTGGAAAATTCTACTGCGCAGTAAGTAATTTTGATCGAATTTTGCTACCGAATTTGTAAATTATTGTTATTTTCCTTTATTTAATCATACTTTTATTATTTTAATTGTCGAAATTAATCGATATTTTGAGTTTTTTTCGTGTTTTCGATCATTGAATACCGATAGTTCGTGCTTCGTCGAGACGAGATTCGAATAGACTTGTTGCTTCACTTTGATATAGTTTTTCTACGCATTTACTTTACAATTTTGATCGTTATTTGAAAAATTTATCGATTTTCGGATAATTTGAAAGAAAAAAACGATTTATAGCGTGCATATATTACGATTATCACGATTTATGACTAATTTCGATGCTTCCTATATTTTGACAAATAAATTTATTAGAATAAATTTATTTAGAACAAATTTCTATAATTTTTCGATTCTTATTAAAACGAACAAAATGAAGGCAATTTTATTTCACATTTATATTCGGTTATTATATATTATATATACTATATATTAGGTCGGTGATCATATTTCGGTTTCTAAATGCGTCTTTCTGTAATGTTTATATACTTTTTTCCGTCTTTGTTATGGTCGAAGGCGATTAGATGTTTTCATAACATAGCTTTTCTAAGAAATTACGTGTTCATATTTTTCCCACGCTCGACATGTTTCGACAGGCTTCGACAGGTTTCGACAAGTTTCGACAGGCGACGCGCGCATCCCTCTCCCGCCCTTTTTTCCCGCCCTTTTTTCCCGCGGAAATTTGTTAGCCAAAAATATGCTACGTCACTTTGTATCCATATTTTTTTTTTCTTCCGATTATTGCTTTATTTTTATTTGTGATCGATTAATTTTATAAATTTCACGTGTATATATTTGAAAATTTCGTTTTCTTTTG
Organism: Apis mellifera; assembly: GCF_003254395.2. Taxonomy (NCBI): domain Eukaryota; kingdom Metazoa; phylum Arthropoda; class Insecta; order Hymenoptera; family Apidae; genus Apis; species Apis mellifera. The sequence goes on from NC_037651.1 coordinate 3,106,699, forward strand.
TACAGATTATTACCTAATTATCGGATCGATATTGGTAGAGAAGGCGGGAAAAATTCCAACATGGACGTCATTGTACGTCTTGAAAGAGAAGGTTGATTTTCTGCAGGTGTATCGTATGTATTTATTCCTTATTTATTGGATCGTCATTATATGATATATCATTATGATTTATCATTACGTAAAAGTATATTTTATCGTATACATATAATGAACATTCGCCATAATTATTAATGGTTTTGCATTAATGATATATATTTTAAATTTTTTTATTCATAAAAAATTGCTGATAATCGATTTGTAGTTTTGATAAAATTATTTCTGAAACAATTGTTCGATAGAAAAAGAAAAATATTTTGCTTCTTTTTACATAAATATTCCCCCTCCCCCTCCCCCATTACTAATACAGCTTTATTTCCAGAGAATTTTTGTGGTCGCGCGCAATGCGATCGGTAGATTCAGTGCTTGCTTCGTAATAGTTTTTTAATATTTAGAGCACAATAGCTCTAATTAATTTATTATAACTATTCGCGAAACTAGAATCAGTGTTTGTTCGCCGCTTCTGGATATTGGAATCGACGCGTTAGTAGTTTTTTATTTTTATTTTTTTATTTTTTTAAATATTCGTTTTCGGTACAGGGTAGAATCAGTGTTCCTTGAGGAATAGGGCGGTCATCCATCACGCGAAGAGGTAATTGTTTTTATATATTTTCTATTTGCTTCTTGCAACTTTTTCAAATAATCAGAATTTTAATGGTAGTGTTTGATGTTTGGTTACAGTTTTCCCTTCCTCGTGATGACCACTTGGCGATGACATCTTGGACCACGACAATGCAGATTCTTCGCATCTATTGGTGAGTCGCATGCATTTATGTTCCTCCGGTCATTCAATCATGTCGTAGGACGAAAGGTCCGTATCGACACGGATGACTGGTTGTATACGTAGAATTTTGCACGAGCACAGTGACCACGGGTATTTATTATTACTCGTGAATAGTAACATTTTTCTTGTATTTTATTTATTAGATCAGGATAGATCTTCTTACACGTCGCGTTTTTGAAAAGATGATATTGATAGATGATTAATTTGAATATTAAATAACAGATTAATTATGAATATAGAATATATAGAATGGTATGAATAATTAGTTTGATTGATCTATGATTGAAATTTATTTTCTCTATGATTATTTGTAAAATGAATGAATATATTTATGGGTATATTTATTATTATTACAATTATTTACAAATATTACAAATATTATTTATGAATAAAAATTAAGATTCAAATGAGAAGTGAGAAATAATGAAATGAATTGAAAATTGTGAAGAAGTCGTATACCCTCCGACTTGGTTTCAATATCAATATAAAAATATGAATTATTATACAATTATAGAATAATACAATTGATAGTGGATATTATATAGTCGTTATGGTTATGGTTATAGATATGGTAATGAACAATTTATATAATAATTTTATTTTTTTCCATTTCATCTTAATATTTATTAATTATTTGATTTTTATTATAAACTCAAGTATGATTCTAAATGTAAAAATATTTATTTTTTCCGTAAGAGAATATGTGAAATATTATGTGCAAGAAGGTACTTCGCGACAGGTAGATTTCTGAATCCAAACAAGAAGTTTTTTGCTCTAGTTTTACGTTTTCGAAAACGTGTTTGGATAAAGAGATCGCCTGAGGTTATTTTCATTGAAATTCTTTTTAGAGTCAATTATTTTCTATTATTAATTGTCATACGTAAATTTAATATTAAATTTAATAGTCAATTTTTATAATATATGAAAAATAAATTTTTTCTTTATTATTTGAATATTTTTGCTTGCTAAAATTAATAAGAGAATTGATAAAGTTTGCAAAGAGAATTTATTAAAGTTTGAAATAAAGGAAATGAGCAAATCTAAGAAAGTGAGAAAACATTAGTCCGTTAAATGTTACTAATAATTTTTTTTAGCTCAGGATTTTCAGGTTTAATCCTTTCCGTGTTCTTTGCCAGGATCTCACTCACGTGCCCAGGTGTTACTTGGGTGAGAGAGAGGCGAAGGGCATGATGATTTTAGTTGATAAGCTAATAAAAATTTGTTAGCGATTGACGATGCGTTAGTGTATCGTGCACGACGTATTTTCCACATTTTGTGTGTGTGGTTAGGCTGTGGAATTGCGTCGTTTAACATGTTATTCTATACGGTATAACTCGAGATATTTAACATATTTTTCCAACATCCACAATATTATCCACAATATTATCCACAATATTAGATATTTTACTTTGAAATTATAAGAAATTTGATGGCCGTAAAAGGCATATTTTTTTGTTTACAAATAATTTGATAATTAAAATTGAGATATACAGATATTTTCATGACATTTGACGCAATGATCGCTAGCCATCGTCAATCGATTTCAGGAAAATGGTACGTAAAGTTAGAGTATGAAAGTAGCGTGCCAAGCTCGGGTGTCGGAGGCGTCCCGGGACGTTTTCCCTAGTGTAGGATTTTGCGCCCGAGTATTATGCGTGAGAATCGTTGAATGAGTGTGTTGGTGCGCCTGTTTTGCTATTTTTTAAATATAGGGCTAGGTAGGATAGGTAGCATACTTTCTGGTGTGTATGTTAGTAAGTAAGTAGGTAGGGCCGGGCAGGTTGTCACAGTCTCCGATCGGGTAGGCGCGTTTTCGCGTGACAATCTGTTTCAGGAAATAAAATTTGAAGAATCGAGAGTGAAGCCGATCGAAACGAGTGGAGCATGCCACTCGTTTTTGGCTTTGCTCATCGATTTTTCGAATTTCCGCGGTCGCGGTCGCGAAAGTTTTCGAAACGAACGTTGAGCTCGAGATTCTGCACGCGTACGATGGACGATCATTAAGATCGTTAATCAATTCGCGTGCACTCAGTTTCCGCGATTTAGACTTTTTTTTTTCCTTTTTTTTTTTCTTTGACTTGCGATTAGTGAATCTCGAGCCTAGATATAAGTTTCAGCGGGCATTGCGCCCGAAGGAGGAAGACCGAAGAGGCCTCGACAAACTGTCACGAAGAGGGGCTGCAACGAATGGTTTCTCATTTTTTGGTTCTTGTTTGGGTCCAAAGAATGGGAAGTCATTGTTACTATTTTGTCATTGTGCTCGTTTTAGTAATATGTAGTAATTGTTGTTGTATCGTTTGGCCGTTTGCATGCCGGCCCATCATCAAGGATCCAGTCATCATGGGCATCGCGTTTTTTTATTAGTGTTGCGATTGATTAATAACGGGTTGAATTAAATTCCTTTATTACATATGTCGCGTTAAAATGAGAATCGCGTTTGCATTAGTGTTGCGTTAAAATGAGAATCGCGTTTGCATTATAAGATATGAATTATAAGATATCGCGATTTTTTTTGCTATAAATTGTATAAAAATTTCTTGTAAAATAATACTTATATCTTTGCGATTAAGATTCTTTATTTCTGATCACTAGTAATAATTTCTAATCAGAATTAACGATTTCGATTAAGTTTGTTTTAAAATATAGCGTTGCGTTGATAAATAATCGCGTTTGTTCAAGTAGTGTTGCGAATATTAAATGCCCAAATTTCTTTCACTGGAATTGTGGAAGAACTCACTGGAACTCTCCTGTTCCTGAATTACCTTAAGTGGCTAAAGAAGCTACAAGGGTGATAATACCAATGGCAATCAAGTAAGGAGACAGACCATTGGATTTTTCTTGAATCATTCTTTATTAGTGTTGCGTTGTTTAAATTTGAGTGCATAGAGTAACGTTGCCTAAATAATCCGGGTGTTAAAATTTTTCCATGTCTTTCTTTTTATTATTTTTTTTTTTTTTAATAAATATAAATTAATTAATATTGCAAATATAAGAAAGCACTCATCGCGGTTGATTTAAAAATTTCCTATTTTATAAAAAAATATATTATTTTATTAGTGTTGCGATGCAAAATGAATATTCCACTCGCGGTTTGTTGTTCGATTCATATCGAGTGGAAAATATTTTTATTTTAGTAGTCCTTCTGGCTACTACATTCTTTTATTTTTCAGCACCCCTTGTCACGTTCCTCCCAGAAAATATTTCTGTAATATTTGTTTTTCTCTTTGATGAAGACAGTCATTAAAATTTGGAATTAAAATTGTTTTTATTAAATTATGAATTTTTCAAAGTCAATAACGTTGAATGTTCATTATATTTATCATTTTATACCATTATTTTACGAATTTTTAACAAATGTTTGGAATATTTTTTATACTAATCCTTTATTTGAGTTTGTTTCAGGTATATCAATGCTAGGAGAGCAATTATTTATTTCAAGAATATTTTGTATCATCGATTAATAAATAATTATATATTACTAATTATTTATAATTTGATTTGTTTCAGGTTCTATTATGAAATCAATCAATCATCATACTTTACATAATCATCATACTTTCTTTCTTCTTTTTTTGGATTATGTTTATTTTTAAGTAGAAGGGGCCCCTAAATGAATCATTTAGATAGATAGATTTTTCTATAGATAAGTAGTACCTTCCTTTAAAATAGAGAGAAATGTATTTGAATTCTGTGTTGACAAGAATGGCGTCATAAGGTGTGACTCTGTAATTAATTGGAAAGGTATGATTGGATTTCATTAGATTCTCTGGATAGGTAGGGATGGTATGACTTTGTAATTAATTGGAAAGATATACTTGGATATTCCTTGGATATTCTTTGGATGATGTGATAGGGTGTGAGTCTGTAATGAATTGGAAAGGTATAACTGTATTTTATAAAATTGTATGTAGGTAGGGATGATGTGATAGGGTGTGAGTCTGAGTAATAAAGTGGAAAAGTATAATTGTATTTTGTAAAATTAGATTCTGTGTAGGTAGGAGTCGTGTTGTGAGTCTATAATGAATTGGAAAGAAACTGGATTTTATAAAATTTTGTCCTAATCTTTTATAGGCTTAATTGTTTCAGAGACCAGAATGTGGAATCAACAATGAATGTTTATATTTCTAATCCTATCTCAATTGTATTATCCTTAATCTTAATTGTATTAAAATTTTTATATGTGTAGATTCTCTAAATCTTTGAATGAGGAAGGTACTACTTTTAGACTTAGGAATAGAATGATTGAAATAAGGATTTAGCTTATATATAAGTAGAAGCTAGGAGAATAGAAGGTTTAGATGAAGCTTGATCTTGAATTTTATATGTTAAATTTCCTTCAGGATTATATTAAATCATATTTATGATTGGTATATTTGTAAATTGAGTTGTTAAATGAGTTTTATATTGAAAAATATTGAAAAGTAGTGAGTAGATTGGTTATAGAATTGCTGTTGTAAAATATATTTGTAAATATTTGCTTAATAATTCTGGTAATGATGATTGATGTTGAAAGTGATGATGGTTAATGAAATAAGTATAATTCTCTGTGAAATGCACTTCACTTTTTTTTTCTTTTTCCTTTTTTTTTTGCTTTCAATCTTTGTAATATGTTAATATTTTATATAATTATACCTATAATAATATAAAATATTGATGTATGTACGAATATATTTGTGTAATGTATTTGTGTTTCATATAGAGTTGTATGCTTTCAAGATTTAATTCAATTTTTAGTTTCAGAATTAGCTTTTCCTTGAGATTCGCAATAACCCTTCAAGTTGGTAAGACTCAGAAATCATTATTATTTACTACATAATTTATTTTTGTATCCTTGATACGAGTATAAATTTTATAGTAAATAATATGGAAAAAGTAAATATACAAATATTTTAAAATGTGCAGAAATAAACAAAACAAAAAGTGTAATAATAGGATGAAATATATAAATAATTAAATAACTGAAATAATAAATATATATGATTGTATAATGTGTAATAATATATATATATAATTGTTAGTTTTGTTCACTTGTATATGCATCAAATCATTTATATATATATATTTACTGTTTTAGTCATTTAATTATTTATATATTTATTCATCCATTTGACTTCTATTTCTATACATTTTGTTTTGTTTAATTGTACATTCTTCAAATTATTGATATATTCATTCCTTTAGTTATATAATTATTTATATGTTTATTATTTTTTTTATTGATTTATTTGTATATTGTTTGAACAAATTTACGTACACATTACATAAGATTATTTATCAATTCTTTTTCAATTATTTAATTGCTTATATGTTTGTTCATTCACATTTGTCTAGTGATTTTTAATATTTAAACCTTTATATTTTGTTCATTTATGTACAAAAGTAGATTTATGTACATTTATATACTTCACAAATTCCTTTATTTATTTGTTCACTGCTTCATTTATTCAATTATTTATACATATGTTTAATGACTTATTCATAGACTTATTCGTTTTGTTTTATTCATTTATATCGTTATATAATTTTTTATTATATAATTTTTGACATTTATGCTTTTATTTATATAGTAGTTATTGATATATTTATTCATTCTTTTTTATAGATTAATTTGTCTATTGATTTATTTATTAATTTGTCCATTTGTTTTGTTCATTTATTTTGTCTTATGCATCAAATGGTGTATATATTTCTTACTTTAATTTAATAATTTATAATTATTTGCCTAAAGACTTTTAAACTTTTTTATTTTATTCATTTGTGTATACATCAACATATTTATATGAATCCTTTTATTTATTTAGTTATTTATTCATTTCTTTTTTCATTCATGATTTATATCTATATCTATTCTTATGTAGATTTTATTAATTATATAGAATAATATAATTAAAATACATTGATATATAAACAATTAAATAAATGAAACAGTGAACAAATAATTTGATGCATATATTAATGAGGCAAATAATAACAAATCTAAGATATCTATAAATGAATCATTAGGAATATATATATATAAAACTAAATCAATAAAGTAATAAATAAATAAATTTATGATATATATGGATATAAATGAAGAAAAGTTTCCAATAAAGTTTAGAAATCATTATCTAAATGAGTGAGTAAATCTATAAGTAATTAAATAAATAAATAATTTGAGATATAATTGAACATAAAAAAAAAAATTTAGAAACATTAGAGACATTATTTGAAATAAATTAATAAATATGTAATAAGTAATTGAATAAATAAAGATATAGGGTAGGGATATAATAATGATAATTAAGTAAATATACATAATATAATTAAATAAATAATGAAATTGAAATATATAATTTATTTAAATGAATAAGACAAAAACGAGAAATTTATTAGGAAAAAAAGAACGAATAAATAAATATATAAATGGATCTAAGAAAACATACAAATAAATAATAAATAAATAATTTCATGTAAAAGATGTAAAAATATATCATATTGGACAAATATATCGATAATAATCGATAAATCGATAAATCGATGAATAAATAAATTATATATTGTACGAATAAAGGAATGATATAATAATCAATTAATTAAAATTCAATAATACAAATAAATTAATAAAATAAATATATATTTTTAATATTGTTAATTAAAAAAATTAAAATATATTATGCAATATTTTCAATTTTCCATACGATTTCGATTATCGAAATAATATCGATAGGATCGATATAATCGAGTTCCGTTACCAGCCAATGAGAGAGCTTCTTGGCGACTTTTGGCGCGCAAAGTCAGTCTTCTGTGGAAAGTGAACAAGTGAGGACGTGTGACCGCTGGGGGCTTGGAAAATTCTACTGCGCAGTAAAGTAATTTTGATCAAATTCTGCTACGAATTTATAAATTATTATTATTCGTTCATTTAATCATCGTTTTATTATTTCAAATGTCGAATTTAATTGATATTTTGAGTTTTTTCGTGTTTTCGATCATTGAATACCGGTAATTCGTGCTTCGTCGAGACGAGATTCGAATAGACTTGTTGCTTCACTTTGATATAGTTTTCCTACGCGTTTGTTTCACGATTTTGATTGCCATATTGAAAATAATTGAAGAAATTATCGTTTTTCGGGATAAATTGAAAGAAAAAATGACTTGTAGTATGCATATATCACGACGATGGTTTATGACTGATTTTAACGTTTCGTAACTTTCGACAAATAAATTTTCTAGAATAAATTTATTAGAATAAATTTATTTAGAATAGATTTCTATAATTTTTTTGAAATATTGAAATAAACGAAACGAAGACAATAATTTTACTTCACATCGGTTATATACATATACATATATATATATATATTATATCGGCGATCATATTTCGTCTCTAAATGCGTCTCTTTGTAACGTTTTTTCGTAGTTTTTCTGTTTTGTTGTGGTCGAGGCAGATAAAATGTGTTCATAACATAGCTTTTCTAAGAAATTATATGTTTGTATTTTTTGCCACGCTCGACATGTTTCGACAGGCTTCGACAGGTTTCGACAGGCGACGCGCGCATCTCTCTCCCCTCCCTCTTCTTCCCGCGGAAATTCGTTAACCGAAACTATGCTACGTCATTTTGTATCCATATTTTTCTCTATTCGTTTGTTGTTACAGTGCTAATTAATTCACGTTGTGTCTTTCCAAGATAAAATTCGTGTTTGATTATTGCTTTATTTTTATTTGTGATCGATTAATTTTATAAATTTCACGTGTATATATTTGAAAATTTCGTTTTCTTTTGTACAGATTATTACCTAATTATCGGATCGATATTGGTAGAGAAGGCGGGAAAAATTCCAACATGGACGTCATTGTACGTCTTGAAAGAGAAGGTTGATTTTCTGCAGGTGTATCGTATGTATTTATTCCTTATTTATTCGATCGTCATTATATGATATATCATTATGATTTATCATTACGTAAAAGTATATTTTATCGTATACATATAATGAACATTCGCCATAATTATTAATGGTTTTGCATTAATGATATATATTTTAAATTTTTTTATTCATAAAAAATTGCTGATAATCGATTTGTAGTTTTGATAAAATTATTTCTGAAACAATTGGTTCGATAGAAAAAGAAAAATATTTTGCTTCTTTTTACATAAATATTCCCCCTCCCCCCTCCCCCATTACTAATACAGCTTTATTTCCAGAGAATTTTTGTGGTCGCGCGCAATGCGATCGGTAGATTCAGTGCTTGCTTCGTAATAGTTTTTAATATTTAGAGCACACAATAGCTCTAATTAAATTACTATAATTATTCGCGAAACTAGAGTCAGTGTTTGTTCGCCGCTTCTATTTGAAATCGACGCGTTAGTAGTTTTTTATTTTTATTTTTTTATTTTTTGAATATTCGTTTTCGGTACAGGGTAGAGTCAGTGCTTCCTTGAGGAATCGGGCGGTCATCCATCACGCGAAGAGGTAATTGTTTTTATATATTTTCTAATTGCTTCAACTTTTTCAAATAATCAGAATTTTAATGGTATTGTTTCATGTTTGGTTACAGTTTTCCCTTCCTCGTGATGACTACTTGGCGATGACATCTTGGACCACGACAATGCAGATTCTTCGCATCTATTGGTGAGTCGCATGCATTTATGTTCCTCCGGTCATTCAATCATGTCGTAGGACGAAAGGTCCGTATCGACACGGATGACTGGTTGTATACGTAGAATTTTGCACGAGCACAGTGACCACGGGTATTTATTATATACTCGTGAATAGTAACATTTTTCTTGTATTTTATTTATTAGATCAGGATAGATCTTCTTGCACGTCGCGTTTTTGAAAAGATAATTATATTTTTATATTAAATAACAGAATAATTATAATATATATATAGAATGATATGAATAATTAGTTTGATTGATCTATGATTGAAAATATTTTCTCTATGATTATTTGTAAAATGAATGAATATATTTATGATATTATTATTATTACAATTATTTACAAATATTAAATATTATATGAATAAAATTAAGATTCAAATAAGTGAGAAATAAAATGAAATGAATTGAAAATTGTGGAGAAGTCGGATATCCTCCGACTTCGTTACAATAAAAATATCAATTATTATACAATACAATTGATAGTGGTATTATATATCGTTATGGTTATGGTTATGATATGTAATCAATTTATATAATAATTTATTTTCGATTTCATCGTAATATTTAATTAATTATGATTTTTTATTAAACTTAAGTATGATTTTAAATGTAAAAATATTTATTTTTTCCGTAAGAAATATGTGAAATATTATGTGCAAGAAGATACTTCGCGACAGGTAGATTTCTGAATCGAAACAAGAAATTTTTTGCTCTAGATTTACGTTTTCGAAAATGTTTTGATAAAGAGATCACCTGAGGTTATTTTCATTGAAATTCTTTTTAGAGTCAATTATTTTCTATTAATTGTCATATAAATTTAATATAAAAATTTAATATAATTTTATAATATATCAAAAATAAATTTTTTTTTATTATTTAATATTTTTGCTTTTTAAAATTAATAAGAATTCATAAAGTTTACAAAGAGAATTTATTAAAGTTTGAAATAAAATGAGCGAATCTAAAATGAGAAAACATTAGTCCGTTAGATATATAATAATTTTTTTTAGCTCAGGATTTTCAGGTTTAATCCTTTCCGTGTTCTTTGCCAGGATCTCACTCACGTGCCCAGGTGTTACTTGGGTGAGAGAGAGGCGAAGGGCATGATGATTTTAGTTCATAAGCTAATAAAAATTTTTAGCGATTGACGATGCGTTAGTGTATCGTGCACGACGTATTTTCCACATTTTGTGTGTGTGGTTAGGCTGTGGAATTGCGTCGTTTAATGTTATTCTATATATAACTCGAGATATTTAACATAATTATTTAATCTCCACAATTTACAACAATAATCAACAATATTAGATTTTTTTACTTTGAAATATAACAAATTTGATGATCGTAAGAAGATATTTTTTTGTTTACAAATATTAATAATTAAAATTGAGATATACACATATTTCATGACATTTACGCAATGATCGCTAGCCATCGTCAATCGATTTCAGGAAAATGGTACGTAAAGTTAGAGTGTGCAAGTAGTGCCAAGCTCGGGTGTCGGAGGCGTCCCGGGACGTTTTCCCTAGTGTAGGATTTTGCGCCCGAGTATTATGTGTGAGAATCGTTGAATGAATGTGTTGGTATGCCTGTTTTGCTATTTTTTAAATATAGGGCTAGGTAGGATAGGTAGCATACTTTCTGGTGTGTATGTTAGTAATAAGTAGGTAGGGCCGGGCAGGTTGTCACAGTCTCTGATCGGGTAGGCGCGCTTTTCGCGTGACAATCTGTTTCAGGAAATAAAATTTGAAGAATCGAGAGTGAAACCGGTTGAAACGAGCGGAGCATGCCACTCGTTTTTGGCTTTGCTCATCGATTTTTCGAATTTCCGCGGTCGCGGTCGCGAAAGTTTTCGAAACGAACGTTGAGCTCGAGATTCTGCACGCGTACGATGGACGATCATTAAGATCGTTAATCAATTCGCGTGCACTCAGTTTCCGCGATTTAGACTTTTTTTTCCTTTTTTTTTTTCTTTGACTTGCGATTAGTGAATCTCGAGCCTAGATATAAGTTTCAGCGGGCATTGCGCCCGAAGGAGGAAGACCGAAGAGGCCTCGACAAACTGTCACGAAGAGGGGCTGCAACGAATGGTTTCTCATTTTTTGGTTCTTGTTTGGGTCCAAAGAATGGGAAGTCATTGTACTATTTTGTCATTGTGCTCGTTTTAGTAATATGTAGTAATTGTTGTTGTATCGTTTGGCCGTTTTGCATGCCGGCCCATCATCAAGGATCCAGTCATCATGGGCATCGCGTTTTTTTATTAGTGTTGCGATTGATTAATAACGGGTTGAATTAAATTCCTTTATTACATATGTCGCGTTAAAATGAGAATCGCGTTTGCATTAGTGTTGCGTTAAAATGAGAATCGCGTTTGCATTATAAGATATGAATTATAAGATATCGCGATTTTTTTTGCTATAAATTGTATAAAAATTTCTTGTAAAATAATACTTATATCTTTGCGATTAAGATTCTTTATTTCTGATCACTAGTAATAATTTCTAATCAGAATTAACGATTTCGATTAAGTTTGTTTTAAAATATAGCGTTGCGTTGATAAATAATCGCGTTTGTTCAAGTAGTGTTGCGAATATTAAATGCCCAAATTTCTTTCACTGGAATTGTGGAAGAACTCACTGGAACTCTCCTGTTCCTGAATTACCTTAAGTGGCTAAAGAAGCTACAAGGGTGATAATACCAATGGCAATCAAGTAAGGAGACAGACCATTGGATTTTTCTTGAATCATTCTTTATTAGTGTTGCGTTGTTTAAATTTGAGTGCATAGAGTAACGTTGCCTAAATAATCCGGGTGTTAAAATTTTTCCATGTCTTTCTTTTTATTATTTTTTTTTTTTTTAATAAATATAAATTAATTAATATTGCAAATATAAGAAAGCACTCATCGCGGTTGATTTAAAAAATTTCCTATTTTATAAAAAAATATATTATTTTATTAGTGTTGCGATGCAAAATGAATATTCCACTCGCGGTTTGTTGTTCGATTCATATCGAGTGGAAAATATTTTTATTTTAGTAGTCCTTCTGGCTACTACATTCTTTTATTTTTCAGCACCCCTTGTCACGTTCCTCCCAGAAAATATTTCTGTAATATTTGTTTTTCTCTTTGATGAAGACAGTCATTAAAATTTGGAATTAAAATTGTTTTTATTAAATTATGAATTTTTCAAAGTCAATAACGTTGAATGTTCATTATATTTATCATTTTATACCATTATTTTACGAATTTTTAACAAATGTTTGGAATATTTTTTATACTAATCCTTTATTTGAGTTTGTTTCAGGTATATCAATGCTAGGAGAGCAATTATTTATTTCAAGAATATTTTGTATCATCGATTAATAAATAATTATATATTACTAATTATTTATAATTTGATTTGTTTCAGGTTCTATTATGAAATCAATCAATCATCATACTTTACATAATCATCATACTTTCTTTCTTCTTTTTTTGGATTATGTTTATTTTTAAGTAGAAGGGGCCCCTAAATGAATCATTTAGATAGATAGATTTTCTATAGATAAGTAGTACCTTCCTTTAAAATAGAGAGAAATGTATTTGAATTCTGTGTTGACAAGAATGGCGTCATAAGGTGTGACTCTGTAATTAATTGGAAAGGTATGATTGGATTTCATTAGATTCTCTGGATAGGTAGGGATGGTATGACTTTGTAATTAATTGGAAAGATATACTTGGATATTCCTTGGATATTCTTTGGATGATGTGATAGGGTGTGAGTCTGTAATGAATTGGAAAGGTATAACTGTATTTTATAAAATTGTATGTAGGTAGGGATGATGTGATAGGGTGTGAGTCTGAGTAATAAAGTGGAAAAGTATAATTGTATTTTGTAAAATTAGATTCTGTGTAGGTAGGAGTCGTGTTGTGAGTCTATAATGAATTGGAAAGAAACTGGATTTTATAAAATTTTGTCCTAATCTTTTATAGGCTTAATTGTTTCAGAGACCAGAATGTGGAATCAACAATGAATGTTTATATTTCTAATCCTATCTCAATTGTATTATCCTTAATCTTAATTGTATTAAAATTTTTATATGTGTAGATTCTCTAAATCTTTGAATGAGGAAGGTACTACTTTTAGACTTAGGAATAGAATGATTGAAATAAGGATTTAGCTTATATATAAGTAGAAGCTAGGAGAATAGAAGGTTTAGATGAAGCTTGATCTTGAATTTTATATGTTAAATTTCCTTCAGGATTATATTAAATCATATTTATGATTGGTATATTTGTAAATTGAGTTGTTAAATGAGTTTTATATTGAAAAATATTGAAAAGTAGTGAGTAGATTGGTTATAGAATTGCTGTTGTAAAATATATTTGTAAATATTTGCTTAATAATTCTGGTAATGATGATTGATGTTGAAAGTGATGATGGTTAATGAAATAAGTATAATTCTCTGTGAAATGCACTTCACTTTTTTTTCTTTTTCCTTTTTTTTTTGCTTTCAATCTTTGTAATATGTTAATATTTTATATAATTATACCTATAATAATATAAAATATTGATGTATGTACGAATATATTTGTGTAATGTATTTGTGTTTCATATAGAGTTGTATGCTTTCAAGATTTAATTCAATTTTTAGTTTCAGAATTAGCTTTTCCTTGAGATTCGCAATAACCCTTCAAGTTGGTAAGACTCAGAAATCATTATTATTTACTACATAATTTATTTTTGTATCCTTGATACGAGTATAAATTTTATAGTAAATAATATGGAAAAAGTAAATATACAAATATTTTAAAATGTGCAGAAATAAACAAAACAAAAGTGTAATAATAGGATGAAATATATAAATAATTAAATAACTGAAATAATAAATATATATGATTGTATAATGTGTAATAATATATATATATAATTGTTAGTTTTGTTCACTTGTATATGCATCAAATCATTTATATATATATATTTACTGTTTTAGTCATTTAATTATTTATATATTTATTCATCCATTTGACTTCTATTTCTATACATTTTGTTTTGTTTAATTGTACATTCTTCAAATTATTGATATATTCATTCCTTTAGTTATATAATTATTTATATGTTTATTATTTTTTTTATTGATTTATTTGTATATTGTTTGAACAAATTTACGTACACATTACATAAGATTATTTATCAATTCTTTTTTCAATTATTTAATTGCTTATATGTTTGTTCATTCACATTTGTCTAGTGATTTTTAATATTTAAACCTTTATATTTTGTTCATTTATGTACAAAAGTAGATTTATGTACATTTATATACTTCACAAATTCCTTTATTTATTTGTTCACTGCTTCATTTATTCAATTATTTATACATATGTTTAATGACTTATTCATAGACTTATTCGTTTTTGTTTTATTCATTTATATCGTTATATAATTTTTTATTATATAATTTTTGACATTTATGCTTTTATTTATATAGTAGTTATTGATATATTTATTCATTCTTTTTTATAGATTAATTTGTCTATTGATTTATTTATTAATTTGTCCATTTGTTTTGTTCATTTATTTTGTCTTATGCATCAAATGGTGTATATATTTCTTACTTTAATTTAATAATTTATAATTATTTGCCTAAAGACTTTTAAACTTTTTTATTTTATTCATTTGTGTATACATCAACATATTTATATGAATCCTTTTATTTATTTAGTTATTTATTCATTTCTTTTTTCATTCATGATTTATATCTATATCTATTCTTATGTAGATTTTATTAATTATATAGAATAATATAATTAAAATACATTGATATATAAACAATTAAATAAATGAAACAGTGAACAAATAATTTGATGCATATATTAATGAGGCAAATAATAACAAATCTAAGATATCTATAAATGAATCATTAGGAATATATATATATAAAACTAAATCAATAAAGTAATAAATAAATAAATTTATGATATATATGGATATAAATGAAGAAAAGTTTCCAATAAAGTTTAGAAATCATTATCTAAATGAGTGAGTAAATCTATAAGTAATTAAATAAATAAATAATTTGAGATATAATTGAACATAAAAAAAAAAATTTAGAAACATTAGAGACATTATTTGAAATAAATTAATAAATATGTAATAAGTAATTGAATAAATAAAGATATAGGGTAGGGATATAATAATGATAATTAAGTAAATATACATAATATAATTAAATAAATAATGAAATTGAAATATATAATTTATTTAAATGAATAAGACAAAAACGAGAAATTTATTAGGAAAAAAAGAAACGAATAAATAAATATATAAATGGATCTAAGAAAACATACAAATAAATAAATAAATAAATAATTTCATGTAAAAGATGTAAAAATATATCATATTGGACAAATATATCGATAATAATCGATAAATCGATAAATCGATGAATAAATAAATTATATATTGTACGAATAAAGGAATGATATTAATAATCAATTAATTAAAATTCAATAATACAAATAAATTAATAAAATAAATATATATTTTTAATATTGTTAATTAAAAAAATTAAAATATATTATGCAATATTTCAATTTTCCATACGATTTCGATTATCGAAATAATATCGATAGGATCGATATAATCGAGTTCCGTTACCAGCCAATGAGAGAGCTTCTTGGCGACTTTTGGCGCGCAAAGTCAGTCTTCTGTGGAAAGTGAACAAGTGAGGACGTGTGACCGCTGGGGGCTTGGAAAATTCTACTGCGCAGTAAGTAATTTTGATCAAATTCTGCTACGAATTTATAAATTATTATTATTTTCGTTCATTTAATCATCGTTTTATTATTTCAAATGTCGAATTTAATTGATATTTTGAGTTTTTTCGTGTTTTCGATCATTGAATACCGGTAATTCGTGCTTCGTCGAGACGAGATTCGAATAGACTTGTTGCTTCACTTTGATATAGTTTTCCTACGCGTTTGTTTCACGATTTTGATTGCCATATTGAAAATAATTGAAGAAATTATCGTTTTTCGGGATAAATTGAAAGAAAAAATGACTTGTAGTATGCATATATCACGACGATGGTTTATGACTGATTTTAACGTTTCGTAACTTTCGACAAATAAATTTTCTAGAATAAATTTATTAGAATAAATTTATTTAGAATAGATTTCTATAATTTTTTTGAAATATTGAAATAAACGAAACGAAGACAATAATTTTACTTCACATCGGTTATATACATATACATATATATATATATATTATATCGGCGATCATATTTCGTCTCTAAATGCGTCTCTTTGTAACGTTTTTTCGTAGTTTTTCTGTTTTGTTGTGGTCGAGGCAGATAAAATGTGTTCATAACATAGCTTTTCTAAGAAATTATATGTTTGTATTTTTTGCCACGCTCGACATGTTTCGACAGGCTTCGACAGGTTTCGACAGGCGACGCGCGCATCTCTCTCCCCTCCCTCTTCTTCCCGCGGAAATTCGTTAACCGAAACTATGCTACGTCATTTTGTATCCATATTTTTCTCTATTCGTTTGTTGTTACAGTGCTAATTAATTCACGTTGTGTCTTTCCAAGATAAAATTCGTGTTTGATTATTGCTTTATTTTTATTTGTGATCGATTAATTTTATAAATTTCACGTGTATATATTTGAAAATTTCGTTTTCTTTTGTACAGATTATTACCTAATTATCGGATCGATATTGGTAGAGAAGGCGGGAAAAATTCCAACATGGACGTCATTGTACGTCTTGAAAGAGAAGGTTGATTTTCTGCAGGTGTATCGTATGTATTTATTCCTTATTTATTCGATCGTCATTATATGATATATCATTATGATTTATCATTACGTAAAAGTATATTTTATCGTATACATATAATGAACATTCGCCATAATTATTAATGGTTTTGCATTAATGATATATATTTTAAATTTTTTTATTCATAAAAAATTGCTGATAATCGATTTGTAGTTTTGATAAAATTATTTCTGAAACAATTGTTCGATAGAAAAAGAAAAATATTTTGCTTCTTTTTACATAAATATTCCCCCTCCCCCCTCCCCCATTACTAATATAGCTTTATTTCCAGAGAATTTTTGTGGTCGCGCGCAATGCGATCGGTAGATTCAGTGCTTGCTTCGTAATAGTTTTTTAATATTTAGAGCACAATAGCTCTAATTAATTTATTATAACTATTCGCGAAACTAGAATCAGTGTTTGTTCGCCGCTTCTGGATATTGGAATCGACGCGTTAGTAGTTTTTTATTTTTATTTTTTTATTTTTTTAAATATTCGTTTTCGGTACAGGGTAGAATCAGTGTTCCTTGAGGAATAGGGCGGTCATCCATCACGCGAAGAGGTAATTGTTTTTATATATTTTCTATTTGCTTCTTGCAACTTTTTCAAATAATCAGAATTTTAATGGTAGTGTTTGATGTTTGGTTACAGTTTTCCCTTCCTCGTGATGACCACTTGGCGATGACATCTTGGACCACGACAATGCAGATTCTTCGCATCTATTGGTGAGTCGCATGCATTTATGTTCCTCCGGTCATTCAATCATGTCGTAGGACGAAAGGTCCGTATCGACACGGATGACTGGTTGTATACGTAGAATTTTGCACGAGCACAGTGACCACGGGTATTTATTATTACTCGTGAATAGTAACATTTTTCTTGTATTTTATTTATTAGATCAGGATAGATCTTCTTACACGTCGCGTTTTTGAAAAGATGATATTGATAGATGATTAATTTGAATATTAAATAACAGATTAATTATGAATATAGAATATATAGAATGGTATGAATAATTAGTTTGATTGATCTATGATTGAAATTTATTTTCTCTATGATTATTTGTAAAATGAATGAATATATTTATGGGTATATTTATTATTATTACAATTATTTACAAATATTACAAATATTATTTATGAATAAAAATTAAGATTCAAATGAGAAGTGAGAAATAATGAAATGAATTGAAAATTGTGAAGAAGTCGTATACCCTCCGACTTGGTTTCAATATCAATATAAAAATATGAATTATTATACAATTATAGAATAATACAATTGATAGTGGATATTATATAGTCGTTATGGTTATGGTTATAGATATGGTAATGAACAATTTATATAATAATTTTATTTTTTTCCATTTCATCTTAATATTTATTAATTATTTGATTTTTATTATAAACTCAAGTATGATTCTAAATGTAAAAATATTTATTTTTTCCGTAAGAGAATATGTGAAATATTATGTGCAAGAAGGTACTTCGCGACAGGTAGATTTCTGAATCCAAACAAGAAGTTTTTTGCTCTAGTTTTACGTTTTCGAAAACGTGTTTGGATAAAGAGATCGCCTGAGGTTATTTTCATTGAAATTCTTTTTAGAGTCAATTATTTTCTATTATTAATTGTCATACGTAAATTTAATATTAAATTTAATAGTCAATTTTTATAATATATGAAAAATAAATTTTTTCTTTATTATTTGAATATTTTTGCTTGCTAAAATTAATAAGAGAATTGATAAAGTTTGCAAAGAGAATTTATTAAAGTTTGAAATAAAGGAAATGAGCAAATCTAAGAAAGTGAGAAAACATTAGTCCGTTAAATGTACTAATAATTTTTTTTAGCTCAGGATTTTCAGGTTTAATCCTTTCCGTGTTCTTTGCCAGGATCTCACTCACGTGCCCAGGTGTTACTTGGGTGAGAGAGAGGCGAAGGGCATGATGATTTTAGTTGATAAGCTAATAAAAATTTGTTAGCGATTGACGATGCGTTAGTGTATCGTGCACGACGTATTTTCCACATTTTGTGTGTGTGGTTAGGCTGTGGAATTGCGTCGTTTAACATGTTATTCTATACGGTATAACTCGAGATATTTAACATATTTTTCCAACATCCACAATATTATCCACAATATTATCCACAATATTAGATATTTTACTTTGAAATTATAAGAAATTTGATGGCCGTAAAAGGCATATTTTTTTGTTTACAAATAATTTGATAATTAAAATTGAGATATACAGATATTTTCATGACATTTGACGCAATGATCGCTAGCCATCGTCAATCGATTTCAGGAAAATGGTACGTAAAGTTAGAGTATGAAAGTAGCGTGCCAAGCTCGGGTGTCGGAGGCGTCCCGGGACGTTTTCCCTAGTGTAGGATTTTGCGCCCGAGTATTATGCGTGAGAATCGTTGAATGAGTGTGTTGGTGCGCCTGTTTTGCTATTTTTTAAATATAGGGCTAGGTAGGATAGGTAGCATACTTTCTGGTGTGTATGTTAGTAAGTAAGTAGGTAGGGCCGGGCAGGTTGTCACAGTCTCCGATCGGGTAGGCGCGTTTTCGCGTGACAATCTGTTTCAGGAAATAAAATTTGAAGAATCGAGAGTGAAGCCGATCGAAACGAGTGGAGCATGCCACTCGTTTTTGGCTTTGCTCATCGATTTTTCGAATTTCCGCGGTCGCGGTCGCGAAAGTTTTCGAAACGAACGTTGAGCTCGAGATTCTGCACGCGTACGATGGACGATCATTAAGATCGTTAATCAATTCGCGTGCACTCAGTTTCCGCGATTTAGACTTTTTTTTTTCCTTTTTTTTTTTCTTTGACTTGCGATTAGTGAATCTCGAGCCTAGATATAAGTTTCAGCGGGCATTGCGCCCGAAGGAGGAAGACCGAAGAGGCCTCGACAAACTGTCACGAAGAGGGGCTGCAACGAATGGTTTCTCATTTTTTGGTTCTTGTTTGGGTCCAAAGAATGGGAAGTCATTGTTACTATTTTGTCATTGTGCTCGTTTTAGTAATATGTAGTAATTGTTGTTGTATCGTTTGGCCGTTTTGCATGCCGGCCCATCATCAAGGATCCAGTCATCATGGGCATCGCGTTTTTTTATTAGTGTTGCGATTGATTAATAACGGGTTGAATTAAATTCCTTTATTACATATGTCGCGTTAAAATGAGAATCGCGTTTGCATTAGTGTTGCGTTAAAATGAGAATCGCGTTTGCATTATAAGATATGAATTATAAGATATCGCGATTTTTTTTGCTATAAATTGTATAAAAATTTCTTGTAAAATAATACTTATATCTTTGCGATTAAGATTCTTTATTTCTGATCACTAGTAATAATTTCTAATCAGAATTAACGATTTCGATTAAGTTTGTTTTAAAATATAGCGTTGCGTTGATAAATAATCGCGTTTGTTCAAGTAGTGTTGCGAATATTAAATGCCCAAATTTCTTTCACTGGAATTGTGGAAGAACTCACTGGAACTCTCCTGTTCCTGAATCACCTTAAGTGGCTAAAGAAGCTACAAGGGTGATAATACCAATGGCAATCAAGTAAGGAGACAGACCATTGGATTTTTCTTGAATCATTCTTTATTAGTGTTGCGTTGTTTAAATTTGAGTGCATAGAGTAACGTTGCCTAAATAATCCGGGTGTTAAAATTTTTCCATGTCTTTCTTTTTATTATTTTTTTTTTTTTTTAATAAATATAAATTAATTAATATTGCAAATATAAGAAAGCACTCATCGCGGTTGATTTAAAAAATTTCCTATTTTATAAAAAAATATATTATTTTATTAGTGTTGCGATGCAAAATGAATATTCCACTCGCGGTTTGTTGTTCGATTCATATCGAGTGGAAAATATTTTTATTTTAGTAGTCCTTCTGGCTACTACATTCTTTTATTTTTCAGCACCCCTTGTCACGTTCCTCCCAGAAAATATTTCTGTAATATTTGTTTTTCTCTTTGATGAAGACAGTCATTAAAATTTGGAATTAAAATTGTTTTTATTAAATTATGAATTTTTCAAAGTCAATAACGTTGAATGTTCATTATATTTATCATTTTATACCATTATTTTACGAATTTTTAACAAATGTTTGGAATATTTTTTATACTAATCCTTTATTTGAGTTTGTTTCAGGTATATCAATGCTAGGAGAGCAATTATTTATTTCAAGAATATTTTGTATCATCGATTAATAAATAATTATATATTACTAATTATTTATAATTTGATTTGTTTCAGGTTCTATTATGAAATCAATCAATCATCATACTTTACATAATCATCATACTTTCTTTCTTCTTTTTTTGGATTATGTTTATTTTTAAGTAGAAGGGGCCCCTAAATGAATCATTTAGATAGATAGATTTTTCTATAGATAAGTAGTACCTTCCTTTAAAATAGAGAGAAATGTATTTGAATTCTGTGTTGACAAGAATGGCGTCATAAGGTGTGACTCTGTAATTAATTGGAAAGGTATGATTGGATTTCATTAGATTCTCTGGATAGGTAGGGATGGTATGACTTTGTAATTAATTGGAAAGATATACTTGGATATTCCTTGGATATTCTTTGGATGATGTGATAGGGTGTGAGTCTGTAATGAATTGGAAAGGTATAACTGTATTTTATAAAATTGTATGTAGGTAGGGATGATGTGATAGGGTGTGAGTCTGAGTAATAAAGTGGAAAAGTATAATTGTATTTTGTAAAATTAGATTCTGTGTAGGTAGGAGTCGTGTTGTGAGTCTATAATGAATTGGAAAGAAACTGGATTTTATAAAATTTTGTCCTAATCTTTTATAGGCTTAATTGTTTCAGAGACCAGAATGTGGAATCAACAATGAATGTTTATATTTCTAATCCTATCTCAATTGTATTATCCTTAATCTTAATTGTATTAAAATTTTTATATGTGTAGATTCTCTAAATCTTTGAATGAGGAAGGTACTACTTTTAGACTTAGGAATAGAATGATTGAAATAAGGATTTAGCTTATATATAAGTAGAAGCTAGGAGAATAGAAGGTTTAGATGAAGCTTGATCTTGAATTTTATATGTTAAATTTCCTTCAGGATTATATTAAATCATATTTATGATTGGTATATTTGTAAATTGAGTTGTTAAATGAGTTTTATATTGAAAAATATTGAAAAGTAGTGAGTAGATTGGTTATAGAATTGCTGTTGTAAAATATATTTGTAAATATTTGCTTAATAATTCTGGTAATGATGATTGATGTTGAAAGTGATGATGGTTAATGAAATAAGTATAATTCTCTGTGAAATGCACTTCACTTTTTTTTTCTTTTTCCTTTTTTTTTTGCTTTCAATCTTTGTAATATGTTAATATTTTATATAATTATACCTATAATAATATAAAATATTGATGTATGTACGAATATATTTGTGTAATGTATTTGTGTTTCATATAGAGTTGTATGCTTTCAAGATTTAATTCAATTTTTAGTTTCAGAATTAGCTTTTCCTTGAGATTCGCAATAACCCTTCAAGTTGGTAAGACTCAGAAATCATTATTATTTACTACATAATTTATTTTTGTATCCTTGATACGAGTATAAATTTTATAGTAAATAATATGGAAAAAGTAAATATACAAATATTTTAAAATGTGCAGAAATAAACAAAACAAAAAGTGTAATAATAGGATGAAATATATAAATAATTAAATAACTGAAATAATAAATATATATGATTGTATAATGTGTAATAATATATATATATATAATTGTTAGTTTTGTTCACTTGTATATGCATCAAATCATTTATATATATATTTACTGTTTTAATCATTTAATTATTTATATATTTATTCATCCATTTGACTTCTATTTCTATACATTTTGTTTTGTTTAATTGTACATTCTTCAAATTATTGATATATTCATTCCTTTAGTTATATAATTATTTATATGTTTATTATTTTTTTTATTGATTTATTTGTATATTGTTTGAACAAATTTACGTACACATTACATAAGATTATTTATCAATTCTTTTTTCAATTATTTAATTGCTTATATGTTTGTTCATTCACATTTGTCTAGTGATTTTTAATATTTAAACCTTTATATTTTGTTCATTTATGTACAAAAGTAGATTTATGTACATTTATATACTTCACAAATTCCTTTATTTATTTGTTCACTGCTTCATTTATTCAATTATTTATACATATGTTTAATGACTTATTCATAGACTTATTCGTTTTTGTTTTATTCATTTATATCGTTATATAATTTTTTATTATATAATTTTTGACATTTATGCTTTTATTTATATAGTAGTTATTGATATATTATTCATTCTTTTTTATAGATTAATTTGTCTATTGATTTATTTATTAATTTGTCCATTTGTTTTGTTCATTTATTTTGTCTTATGCATCAAATGGTGTATATATTTCTTACTTTAATTTAATAATTTATAATTATTTGCCTAAAGACTTTTAAACTTTTTTATTTTATTCATTTGTGTATACATCAACATATTTATATGAATCCTTTTATTTATTTAGTTATTTATTCATTTCTTTTTTCATTCATGATTTATATCTATATCTATTCTTATGTAGATTTTATTAATTATATAGAATAATATAATTAAAATACATTGATATATAAACAATTAAATAAATGAAACAGTGAACAAATAATTTGATGCATATATTAATGAGGCAAATAATAACAAATCTAAGATATCTATAATGAATCATTAGGAATATATATATATAAAACTAAATCAATAAAGTAATAAATAAATAAATTTATGATATATATGGATATAAATGAAGAAAAGTTTCCAATAAAGTTTAGAAATCATTATCTAATGAGTGAGTAAATCTATAAGTAATTAAATAAATAAATAATTTGAGATATAATTGAACATAAAAAAAAAAATTTAGAAACATTAGAGACATTATTTGAAATAAATTAATAAATATGTAATAAGTAATTGAATAAATAAAGATATAGGGTAGGGATATAATAATGATAATTAAGTAAATATACATAATATAATTAAATAAATAATGAAATTGAAATATATAATTTATTTAAATGAATAAGACAAAAACGAGAAATTTATTAGGAAAAAAGAAACGAATAAATAAATATATAAATGGATCTAAGAAAACATACAAATAAATAAATAAATAAATAATTTCATGTAAAAGATGCAAAAATATATCATATTGGACAAATATATCGATAATAATCGATAAATCGATAAATCGATGAATAAATAAATTATATATTGTACGAATAAAGGAATGATATTAATAATCAATTAATTAAAATTCAATAATACAAATAAATTAATAAAATAAATATATATTTTTAATATTGTTAATTAAAAAATTAAAATATATTATGCAATATTTCAATTTTCCATACGATTTCGATTATCGAAATAATATCGATAGGATCGATATAATCGAGTTCCGTTACCAGCCAATGAGAGAGCTTCTTGGCGACTTTTGGCGCGCAAAGTCAGTCTTCTGTGGAAAGTGAACAAGTGAGGACGTGTGACCGCTGGGGGCTTGGAAAATTCTACTGCGCAGTAAGTAATTTTGATCAAATTCTGCTACGAATTTATAAATTATTATTATTTTCGTTCATTTAATCATCGTTTTATTATTTCAAATGTCGAATTTAATTGATATTTTGAGTTTTTTCGTGTTTTCGATCATTGAATACCGGTAATTCGTGCTTCGTCGAGACGAGATTCGAATAGACTTGTTGCTTCACTTTGATATAGTTTTCCTACGCGTTTGTTTCACGATTTTGATTGCCATATTGAAAATAATTGAAGAAATTATCGTTTTTCGGGATAAATTGAAAGAAAAAATGACTTGTAGTATGCATATATCACGACGATGGTTTATGACTGATTTTAACGTTTCGTAACTTTCGACAAATAAATTTTCTAGAATAAATTTATTAGAATAAATTTATTTAGAATAGATTTCTATAATTTTTTTGAAATATTGAAATAAACGAAACGAAGACAATAATTTTACTTCACATCGGTTATATACATATACATATATATATATATTATATCGGCGATCATATTTCGTCTCTAAATGCGTCTCTTTGTAACGTTTTTTCGTAGTTTTTCTGTTTTGTTGTGGTCGAGGCAGATAAAATGTGTTCATAACATAGCTTTTCTAAGAATTATATGTTTGTATTTTTGCCACGCTCGACATGTTTCGACAGGCTTCGACAGGTTTCGACAGGCGACGCGCGCATCTCTCTCCCCTCCCTCTTCTTCCCGCGGAAATTCGTTAACCGAAACTATGCTACGTCATTTTGTATCCATATTTTTCTCTATTCGTTTGTTGTTACAGTGCTAATTAATTCACGTTGTGTCTTTCCAAGATAAAATTCGTGTTTGATTATTGCTTTATTTTTATTTGTGATCGATTAATTTTATAAATTTCACGTGTATATATTTGAAAATTTCGTTTTCTTTTGTACAGATTATTACCTAATTATCGGATCGATATTGGTAGAGAAGGCGGGAAAAATTCCAACATGGACGTCATTGTACGTCTTGAAAGAGAAGGTTGATTTTCTGCAGGTGTATCGTATGTATTTATTCCTTATTTATTCGATCGTCATTATATGATATATCATTATGATTTATCATTACGTAAAAGTATATTTTATCGTATACATATAATGAACATTCGCCATAATTATTAATGGTTTTGCATTAATGATATATATTTTAAATTTTTTTATTCATAAAAATTGCTGATAATCGATTTGTAGTTTTGATAAAATTATTTCTGAAACAATTGTTCGATAGAAAAAGAAAAATATTTTGCTTCTTTTTACATAATATTCCCCCTCCCCCTCCCCCATTACTAATATAGCTTTATTTCCAGAGAATTTTGTGGTCGCGCGCAATGCGATCGGTAGATTCAGTGCTTGCTTCGTAATAGTTTTTTAATATTTAGAGCACAATAGCTCTAATTAATTTATTATAAACTATTCGCGAACTAGAATCAGTGTTTGTTCGCCGCTTCTGGATATTGGAATCGACGCGTTAGTAGTTTTTTATTTTTATTTTTTTATTTTTTTAAATATTCGTTTCGGTACAGGGTAGAATCAGTGTTCCTTGAGGAATAGGGCGGTCATCCATCACGCGAAGAGGTAATTGTTTTTATATATTTTCTATTTGCTTCTTGCAACTTTTTCAAATAATCAGAATTTTAATGGTAGTGTTTGATGTTTGGTTACAGTTTCCCTTCCTCGTGATGACCACTTGGCGATGACATCTTGGACCACGGACAATGCAGATTCTTCGCATCTATTGGTGAGTCGCATGCATTTATGTTCCTCCGGTCATTCAATCATGTCGTAGGACGAAAGGTCCCGTATCGACACGATGACTGGTTGTATACGTAGAATTTTGCACGAGCACAGTGACCACGGGTATTTATTATTACTCGTGAATAGTAACATTTTTCTTGTATTTTATTTATTAGATCAGGATAGATCTTCTTACACGTCGCGTTTTTGAAAAGATGATATTGATAGATGATTAATTTGAATATTAAATAACAGATTAATTATGAATATAGAATATATAGAATGGTATGAATAATTAGTTTGATTGATCTATGATTGAAATTTATTTTCTCTATGATTATTTGTAAATGAATGAATATATTTATATATTATTACAATTATTAAATATACAAATATTATTATGATAAAAATTAAGGTTCAAATAAGTGAGAAATAAAATGAAATGAATTGAAAATTGTGGAGAAGTCGTATCCTCCGACTTCGTTCAATAAATAAAATATCAATTATTATACAATATAGATAATACAATTGATAGTGGATATTATCGTTATGGTTATGGTTATCGATGTAATAACAATTTATATAATAATTTTTTTTTCGATTTCATCGTAATATTTTAATTATGATTTTTTTTAAACTTAAGTATGATTTTAAATGTAAAAATATTTATTTTTTCCGTAAGAATATGTGAAATATTATGTGCAAGAAGATACTTCGCGACAGGTAGATTTCTGAATCGAAACAAGAAATTTTTTGCACTAGATTTACGTTTTCGAAAATGTTTTGATAAAGAGATCACCTGAGGTTATTTTCATTGAAATTCTTTTTAGAGTCAATTATTTTCTATTATTAATTGTCATATAAATTTAATATTAAATTTAATATAATTTTAATAATATATCAAAAATAAATTTTTTTTTTATTATTTCAATATTTTTGCTTTTTAAAATTAATAAGAATTCATAAAGTTTACAAAGAGAATTTATTAAAGTTTGAAATAAAATGAGCGAATCTAAAATGAGAAAACATTAGTCCGTTAGATATTTATAATAATTTTTTTTAGCTCAGGATTTTCAGGTTTAATCCTTTCCGTGTTCTTTGCCAGGATCTCACTCACGTGCCCAGGTGTTACTTGGGTGAGAGAGAGGCGAAGGGCATGATGATTTTAGTTCATAAGCTAATAAAAATTTTTAGCGATTGACGATGCGTTAGTGTATCGTGCACGACGTATTTTCCACATTTTGTGTGTGTGGTTAGGCTGTGGAATTGCGTCGTTTAAGTTATTCTATATAAATCGAATATTTAACATATTTTTAACATCCACAATTACACAATAATCACAATATTAGATATTTTACTTTGAAATTATAAGAAATTTGATGGCGTAAAGATATTTTTTGTTTACAAATATTATAATTAAAATTGAGATATACACATATTTCATGACATTTACGCAATGATCGCTAGCCATCGTCAATCGATTTCAGGAAAATGGTACGTAAAGTTAGAGTATGAAAGTAGGCGTGCCAGCTCGGGTGTCGGAGGCGTCCCGGGACGTTTCCCTAGTGTAGGATTTTGCGCCCGAGTATTATGCGTGAGAATCGTTGAATGAGTGTGTTGGTGCGCCTGTTTTGCTATTTTTTAAATATAGGGCTAGGTAGGATAGGTAGCATACTTTTGGTGTGTATGTTAGTAAGTAAGTAGTAGGGCCGGGCAGGTTGTCACAGTCTCCGATCGGGTAGGCGCGTTTTCGCGTGACAATCTGTTTCAGGAAATAAAATTTGAAGAATCGGAGGTGAAGCCGATCGAAACGAGTGGGCATGCCACTCGTTTTTGGCTTTGCTCATCGATTTTCGAATTTCCGCGGTCGCGGTCGCGAAAGTTTTCGAAACGAACGTTGAGCTCGAGATTCTGCACGCGTACGATGGACGATCATTAAGATCGTTAATCAATTCGCGTGCACTCAGTTTCCGCGATTTAGACTTTTTTTTTTTCCTTTTTTTTTTTCTTTGACTTGCGATTAGTGAATCTCGAGCCTAGATATAAGTTTCAGCGGGCATTGCGCCCGAAGGAGGAAGACCGAAGAGGCCTCGACAAACTGTCACGAAGAGGGGCTGCAACGAATGGTTTCTCATTTTTTGGTTCTTGTTTGGGTCCAAAGAATGGGAAGTCATTGTTACTATTTTGTCATTGTGCTCGTTTTAGTAATATGTAGTAATTGTTGTTGTATCGTTTGGCCGTTTTGCATGCCGGCCCATCATCAAGGATCCAGTCATCATGGCATCGCGTTTTTTATTAGTGTTGCGATTGATTAATAACGGGTTGAATTAAATTCCTTTATTACATATGTCGCGTTAAAATGAGAATCGCGTTTGCATTAGTGTTGCGTTAAAATGAGAATCGCGTTTGCATTATAAGATATGATTATAAGATATCGCGATTTTTTTGCTATAAATTGTATAAAAATTTCTTGTAAAATAATACTTATATCTTTGCGATTAAGATTCTTTATTTCTGATCACTAGTAATATTTCTAATCAGAATTAACGATTTCGATTAAGTTTGTTTTAAAATATAGCGTTGCGTTGATAAATAATCGCGTTGTTCAAGTAGTGTTGCGAATATTAAATGCCCAAATTTCTTTCACTGGAATTGTGGAAGAACTCACTGGAACTCTCCTGTTCCTGAATCACCTTAAGTGGCTAAAGAAGCTACAAGGGTGATAATACCAATGGCAATCAAGTAAGGAGACAGACCATTGGATTTTTCTTGAATCATTCTTTATTAGTGTTGCGTTGTTTAAATTTGAGTGCATAGAGTAACGTTGCCTAAATAATCCGGGTGTTAAAATTTTTCCATGTCTTTCTTTTTATTATTTTTTTTTTTTTTAATAAATATAAATTAATTAATATTGCAAATATAAGAAAGCACTCATCGCGGTTGATTTAAAAATTTCCTATTTATAAAAAAATATATTATTTTATTAGTGTTGCGATGCAAAATGAATATTCACTCGCGGTTTGTTGTTCGATTCATATCGAGTGGAAAATATTTTTATTTTAGTAGTCCTTCTGGCTACTACATTCTTTTATTTTTCAGCACCCCTTGTCACGTTCCTCCCAGAAAATATTTCTGTAATATTTGTTTTTCTCTTTGATGAAGACAGTCATTAAAATTTGGAATTAAAATTGTTTTTATTAAATTATGAATTTTTCAAAGTCAATAACGTTGAATGTTCATTATATTTATCATTTTATACCATTATTTTACGAATTTTTAACAATGTTTGGAATATTTTTTATACTAATCCTTTATTTGAGTTTGTTTCAGGTATATCAATGCTAGGAGAGCAATTATTTATTTCAAGAATATTTTGTATCATCGATTAATAAATAATTATATATTACTAATTATTTATAATTTGATTTGTTTCAGGTTCTATTATGAAATCAATCAATCATCATACTTTACATAATCATCATACTTTCTTTCTTCTTTTTTTGGATTATGTTTATTTTTAAGTAGAAGGGGCCCCTAAATGAATCATTTAGATAGATAGATTTTTCTATAGATAAGTAGTACCTTCCTTTAAAATAGAGAGAAATGTATTTGAATTCTGTGTTGACAAGAATGGCGTCATAAGGTGTGACTCTGTAATTAATTGGAAAGGTATGATTGGATTTCATTAGATTCTCTGGATAGGTAGGGATGGTATGACTTTGTAATTAATTGGAAAGATATACTTGGATATTCCTTGGATATTCTTTGGATGATGTGATAGGGTGTGAGTCTGTAATGAATTGGAAAGGTATAACTGTATTTTATAAAATTGTATGTAGGTAGGGATGATGTGATAGGGTGTGAGTCTGAGTAATAAAGTGGAAAAGTATAATTGTATTTTGTAAAATTAGATTCTGTGTAGGTAGGAGTCGTGTTGTGAGTCTATAATGAATTGGAAAGAAACTGGATTTTATAAAATTTTGTCCTAATCTTTTATAGGCTTAATTGTTTCAGAGACCAGAATGTGGAATCAACAATGAATGTTTATATTTCTAATCCTATCTCAATTGTATTATCCTTAATCTTAATTGTATTAAAATTTTTATATGTGTAGATTCTCTAAATCTTTGAATGAGGAAGGTACTACTTTTAGACTTAGGAATAGAATGATTGAAATAAGGATTTAGCTTATATATAAGTAGAAGCTAGGAGAATAGAAGGTTTAGATGAAGCTTGATCTTGAATTTTATATGTTAAATTTCCTTCAGGATTATATTAAATCATATTTATGATTGGTATATTTGTAAATTGAGTTGTTAAATGAGTTTTATATTGAAAAATATTGAAAAGTAGTGAGTAGATTGGTTATAGAATTGCTGTTGTAAAATATATTTGTAAATATTTGCTTAATAATTCTGGTAATGATGATTGATGTTGAAAGTGATGATGGTTAATGAAATAAGTATAATTCTCTGTGAAATGCACTTCACTTTTTTTTTCTTTTTCCTTTTTTTTTTGCTTTCAATCTTTGTAATATGTTAATATTTTATATAATTATACCTATAATAATATAAAATATTGATGTATGTACGAATATATTTGTGTAATGTATTTGTGTTTCATATAGAGTTGTATGCTTTCAAGATTTAATTCAATTTTTAGTTTCAGAATTAGCTTTTCCTTGAGATTCGCAATAACCCTTCAAGTTGGTAAGACTCAGAAATCATTATTATTTACTACATAATTTATTTTTGTATCCTTGATACGAGTATAAATTTTATAGTAAATAATATGGAAAAAGTAAATATACAAATATTTTAAAATGTGCAGAAATAAACAAAACAAAAAGTGTAATAATAGGATGAAATATATAAATAATTAAATAACTGAAATAATAAATATATATGATTGTATAATGTGTAATAATATATATATATATAATTGTTAGTTTTGTTCACTTGTATATGCATCAAATCATTTATATATATATTTACTGTTTTAATCATTTAATTATTTATATATTTATTCATCCATTTGACTTCTATTTCTATACATTTTGTTTTGTTTAATTGTACATTCTTCAAATTATTGATATATTCATTCCTTTAGTTATATAATTATTTATATGTTTATTATTTTTTTTATTGATTTATTTGTATATTGTTTGAACAAATTTACGTACACATTACATAAGATTATTTATCAATTCTTTTTTCAATTATTTAATTGCTTATATGTTTGTTCATTCACATTTGTCTAGTGATTTTTAATATTTAAACCTTTATATTTTGTTCATTTATGTACAAAAGTAGATTTATGTACATTTATATACTTCACAAATTCCTTTATTTATTTGTTCACTGCTTCATTTATTCAATTATTTATACATATGTTTAATGACTTATTCATAGACTTATTCGTTTTTGTTTTATTCATTTATATCGTTATATAATTTTTTATTATATAATTTTTGACATTTATGCTTTTATTTATATAGTAGTTATTGATATATTTATTCATTCTTTTTTATAGATTAATTTGTCTATTGATTTATTTATTAATTTGTCCATTTGTTTTGTTCATTTATTTTGTCTTATGCATCAAATGGTGTATATATTTCTTACTTTAATTTAATAATTTATAATTATTTGCCTAAAGACTTTTAAACTTTTTTATTTTATTCATTTGTGTATACATCAACATATTTATATGAATCCTTTTATTTATTTAGTTATTTATTCATTTCTTTTTCATTCATGATTTATATCTATATCTATTCTTATGTAGATTTTATTAATTATATAGAATAATATAATTAAAATACATTGATATATAAACAATTAAATAAATGAAACAGTGAACAAATAATTTGATGCATATATTAATGAGGCAAATAATAACAAATCTAAGATATCTATAAATGAATCATTAGGAATATATATATATAAAACTAAATCAATAAAGTAATAAATAAATAAATTTATGATATATATGGATATAAATGAAGAAAAGTTTCCAATAAAGTTTAGAAATCATTATCTAAATGAGTGAGTAAATCTATAAGTAATTAAATAAATAAATAATTTGAGATATAATTGAACATAAAAAAAAAATTTAGAAACATTAGAGACATTATTTGAAATAAATTAATAAATATGTAATAAGTAATTGAATAAATAAAGATATAGGGTAGGGATATAATAATGATAATTAAGTAAATATACATAATATAATTAAATAAATAATGAAATTGAAATATATAATTTATTTAAATGAATAAGACAAAAACGAGAAATTTATTAGGAAAAAAAGAAACGAATAAATAAATATATAAATGGATCTAAGAAAACATACAAATAAATAAATAAATAAATAATTTCATGTAAAAGATGCAAAAATATATCATATTGGACAAATATATCGATAATAATCGATAAATCGATAAATCGATGAATAAATAAATTATATATTGTACGAATAAAGGAATGATATTAATAATCAATTAATTAAAATTCAATAATACAAATAAATTAATAAAATAAATATATATTTTTAATATTGTTAATTAAAAAATTAAAATATATTATGCAATATTTCAATTTTCCATACGATTTCGATTATCGAAATAATATCGATAGGATCGATATAATCGAGTTCCGTTACCAGCCAATGAGAGAGCTTCTTGGCGACTTTTGGCGCGCAAAGTCAGTCTTCTGTGGAAAGTGAACAAGTGAGGACGTGTGACCGCTGGGGGCTTGGAAAATTCTACTGCGCAGTAAGTAATTTTGATCAAATTCTGCTACGAATTTATAAATTATTATTATTTTCGTTCATTTAATCATCGTTTTATTATTTCAAATGTCGAATTTAATTGATATTTTGAGTTTTTTCGTGTTTTCGATCATTGAATACCGGTAATTCGTGCTTCGTCGAGACGAGATTCGAATAGACTTGTTGCTTCACTTTGATATAGTTTTCCTACGCGTTTGTTTCACGATTTTGATTGCCATATTGAAAATAATTGAAGAAATTATCGTTTTTCGGGATAAATTGAAAGAAAAAATGACTTGTAGTATGCATATATCACGACGATGGTTTATGACTGATTTTAACGTTTCGTAACTTTCGACAAATAAATTTTCTAGAATAAATTTATTAGAATAAATTTATTTAGAATAGATTTCTATAATTTTTTTGAAATATTGAAATAAACGAAACGAAGACAATAATTTTACTTCATATCGATTATATACATATACATATACATATATATATTATATCGGCGATCATATTTCGTCTCTAAATGCGTCTCTTTGTAACGTTTTTTCGTAGTTTTTCTGTTTTGTTGTGGTCGAGGCAGATAAAATGTGTTCATAACATAGCTTTTCTAAGAAATTATATGTTTGTATTTTTTGCCACGCTCGACATGTTTCGACAGGCTTCGACAGGTTTCGACAGGCGACGCGCGCATCTCTCTCCCCTCCCTCTTCTTCCCGCGGAAATTCGTTAACCGAAACTATGCTACGTCATTTTGTATCCATATTTTTCTCTATTCGTTTGTTGTTACAGTGCTAATTAATTCACGTTGTGTCTTTCCAAGATAAAATTCGTGTTTGATTATTGCTTTATTTTTATTTGTGATCGATTAATTTTATAAATTTCACGTGTATATATTTGAAAATTTCGTTTTCTTTTGTACAGATTATTACTTAATTGTCGGATCGATATTGGTAGAGAAGGCGGGAAAAATTCCAACATGGACGTCATTGTACGTCTTGAAAGAGAAGGTTGATTTTCTGCAGGTGTATCGTATGTATTTATTCCTTATTTATTCGATCGTCATTATATGATATATCATTATGATTTATCATTACGTAAAAGTATATTTTATCGTATACATATAATGAACATTCGCCATAATTATTAATGGTTTTGCATTAATGATATATATTTTAAATTTTTTTATTCATAAAAAATTGCTGATAATCGATTTGTAGTTTTGATAAAATTATTTCTGAAACAATTGTTCGATAGAAAAAGAAAAATATTTTGCTTCTTTTTACATAAATATTCCCCCTCCCCCCTCCCCCATTACTAATACAACTTTATTTCCAGAGAATTTTTGTGGTCGCGCGCAATGCGATCGGTAGATTCAGTGCTTGCTTCGTAATAGTTTTTTAATATTTAGAGCACAATAGCTCTAATTAATTTATTATAACTATTCGCGAAACTAGAATCAGTGTTTGTTCGCCGTTTCTATTTGGAATCGACGCGTTAGTAGTTTTTTATTTTTATTTTTTTTTATTTTTTTAATTATTCGTTTTCGGTACAGGGTAGAATCAGTGTTCCTTGAGGAATAAGGCGGTCATCCAACACGCGAAGAGGTAATTGTTTGTTCATATTAAAATTTGAAATTTAATAGACATTTTTTTATTATATTCAATATTCAATATTTTTATATCATGAATGTTGTATTTTTAAATACTCGTAATTATACGTAATATTTTATATTTTGTTAAAGATGCCAGAGGGTCTTCATTTCTCGTGGACTTCAGTTTTAAACAATATTTGTGATCGCGCGCAATGCGATCGGTAGATTCAGTGTTTGCTTCGTAATAGTTTTTTAATATTTAGAGCACAATAGCTCTAATTAATTTATTATAACTATTCGCGAAACTAGAATCAGTGTTTGTTCGCCGCTTCTGGATATTGGAATCGACGCGTTAGTAGTTTTTTATTTTTATTTTTTTATTTTTTGAAATATTCGTTTTCGGTACAGGGTAGAATCAGTGTTCCTTGAGGAATAGGGCGGTCATCCATCACGCGAAGAGGTAATTGTTTTTATATATTTTCTATTTGCTTCTTGCAACTTTTTCAAATAATCAGAATTTTAATGGTAGTGTTTCATGTTTGGTTACAGTTTTCCCTTCCTCGTGATGACCACTTGGCGATGACATCTTGGACCACGACAATGCAGATTCTTCGCATCTATTGGTGAGTCGCATGCATTTATGTTCCTCCGGTCATTCAATCATGTCGTAGGACGAAAGGTCCGTATCGACACGGATGACTGGTTGTATACGTAGAATTTTGCACGAGCACAGTGACCACGGGTATTTATTATTACTCGTGAATAGTAACATTTTTCTTGTATTTTATTTATTAGATCAGGATAGATCTTCTTGCACGTCGCGTTTTTGAAAAGATGATATTGATAGATGATTAATTTGAATATTAAATAACAGATTAATTATGAATATATAGAATGGTATGAATAATTAGTTTGATTGATCTATGATTGAAATTTATTTTCTCTATGATTATTTGTAAAATGAATGAATATATTTATGGGTATATTTATTATTATTACAATTATTTACAAATATTACAAATATTATTTATGAATAAAAATTAAGATTCAAATGAGAAGTGAGAAATAATGAAATGAATTGAAAATTGTGAAGAAGTCGTATACCCTCCGACTTGGTTTCAATATCAATATAAAAATATGAATTATTATACAATTATAGAATAATACAATTGATAGTGGATATTATATAGTCGTTATGGTTATGGTTATAGATATGGTAATGAACAATTTATATAATAATTTTATTTTTTTCCATTTCATCTTAATATTTATTAATTATTTGATTTTTATTATAAACTCAAGTATGATTCTAAATGTAAAAATATTTATTTTTTCCGTAAGAGAATATGTGAAATATTATGTGCAAGAAGGTACTTCGCGACAGGTAGATTTCTGAATCCAAACAAGAAGTTTTTTGCTCTAGTTTTACGTTTTCGAAAACGTGTTTGGATAAAGAGATCGCCTGAGGTTATTTTCATTGAAATTCTTTTTAGAGTCAATTATTTTCTATTATTAATTGTCATACGTAAATTTAATATTAAATTTAATAGTCAATTTTTATAATATATGAAAAATAAATTTTTTCTTTATTATTTGAATATTTTTGCTTGCTAAAATTAATAAGAGAATTGATAAAGTTTGCAAAGAGAATTTATTAAAGTTTGAAATAAAGGAAATGAGCAAATCTAAGAAAGTGAGAAAACATTAGTCCGTTAAATGTACTAATAATTTTTTTTAGCTCAGGATTTTCAGGTTTAATCCTTTCCGTGTTCTTTGCCAGGATCTCACTCACGTGCCCAGGTGTTACTTGGGTGAGAGAGAGGCGAAGGGCATGATGATTTTAGTTGATAAGCTAATAAAAATTTGTTAGCGATTGACGATGCGTTAGTGTATCGTGCACGACGTATTTTCCACATTTTGTGTGTGTGGTTAGGCTGTGGAATTGCGTCGTTTAACATGTTATTCTATACGGTATAACTCGAGATATTTAACATATTTTTCCAACATCCACAATATTATCCACAATATTATCCACAATATTAGATATTTTACTTTGAAATTATAAGAAATTTGATGGCCGTAAAAGGCATATTTTTTTGTTTACAAATAATTTGATAATTAAAATTGAGATATACAGATATTTTCATGACATTTGACGCAATGATCGCTAGCCATCGTCAATCGATTTCAGGAAAATGGTACGTAAAGTTAGAGTATGAAAGTAGCGTGCCAAGCTCGGGTGTCGGAGGCGTCCCGGGACGTTTTCCCTAGTGTAGGATTTTGCGCCCGAGTATTATGCGTGAGAATCGTTGAATGAGTGTGTTGGTGCGCCTGTTTTGCTATTTTTTAAATATAGGGCTAGGTAGGATAGGTAGCATACTTTCTGGTGTGTATGTTAGTAAGTAAGTAGGTAGGGCCGGGCAGGTTGTCACAGTCTCCGATCGGGTAGGCGCGTTTTCGCGTGACAATCTGTTTCAGGAAATAAAATTTGAAGAATCGAGAGTGAAGCCGATCGAAACGAGTGGAGCATGCCACTCGTTTTTGGCTTTGCTCATCGATTTTTCGAATTTCCGCGGTCGCGGTCGCGAAAGTTTTCGAAACGAACGTTGAGCTCGAGATTCTGCACGCGTACGATGGACGATCATTAAGATCGTTAATCAATTCGCGTGCACTCAGTTTCCGCGATTTAGACTTTTTTTTTTCCTTTTTTTTTTTCTTTGACTTGCGATTAGTGAATCTCGAGCCTAGATATAAGTTTCAGCGGGCATTGCGCCCGAAGGAGGAAGACCGAAGAGGCCTCGACAAACTGTCACGAAGAGGGGCTGCAACGAATGGTTTCTCATTTTTTGGTTCTTGTTTGGGTCCAAAGAATGGGAAGTCATTGTTACTATTTTGTCATTGTGCTCGTTTTAGTAATATGTAGTAATTGTTGTTGTATCGTTTGGCCGTTTTGCATGCCGGCCCATCATCAAGGATCCAGTCATCATGGGCATCGCGTTTTTTTATTAGTGTTGCGATTGATTAATAACGGGTTGAATTAAATTCCTTTATTACATATGTCGCGTTAAAATGAGAATCGCGTTTGCATTAGTGTTGCGTTAAAATGAGAATCGCGTTTGCATTATAAGATATGAATTATAAGATATCGCGATTTTTTTTGCTATAAATTGTATAAAAATTTCTTGTAAAATAATACTTATATCTTTGCGATTAAGATTCTTTATTTCTGATCACTAGTAATAATTTCTAATCAGAATTAACGATTTCGATTAAGTTTGTTTTAAAATATAGCGTTGCGTTGATAAATAATCGCGTTTGTTCAAGTAGTGTTGCGAATATTAAATGCCCAAATTTCTTTCACTGGAATTGTGGAAGAACTCACTGGAACTCTCCTGTTCCTGAATCACCTTAAGTGGCTAAAGAAGCTACAAGGGTGATAATACCAATGGCAATCAAGTAAGGAGACAGACCATTGGATTTTTCTTGAATCATTCTTTATTAGTGTTGCGTTGTTTAAATTTGAGTGCATAGAGTAACGTTGCGTAAATAATCCGGGTGTTAAAATTTTTCCATGTCTTTCTTTTTATTATTTTTTTTTTTTTTTTAATAAATATAAATTAATTAATATTGCAAATATAAGAAAGCACTCATCGCGGTTGATTTAAAAAATTTCCTATTTTATAAAAAATATATTATTTTATTAGTGTTGCGATGCAAAATGAATATTCCACTCGCGGTTTGTTGTTCGATTCATATCGAGTGGAAAATATTTTTATTTTAGTAGTCCTTCTGGCTACTACATTCTTTTATTTTTCAGCACCCCTTGTCACGTTCCTCCCAGAAAATATTTCTGTAATATTTGTTTTTCTCTTTGATGAAGACAGTCATTAAAATTTGGAATTAAAATTGTTTTTATTAAATTATGAATTTTTCAAAGTCAATAACGTTGAATGTTCATTATATTTATCATTTTATACCATTATTTTACGAATTTTTAACAAATGTTTGGAATATTTTTTATACTAATCCTTTATTTGAGTTTGTTTCAGGTATATCAATGCTAGGAGAGCAATTATTTATTTCAAGAATATTTTGTATCATCGATTAATAAATAATTATATATTACTAATTATTTATAATTTGATTTGTTTCAGGTTCTATTATGAAATCAATCAATCATCATACTTTACATAATCATCATACTTTCTTTCTTCTTTTTTTGGGTTATGTTTATTTTTAAGTAGAAGGGGCCCCTAAACGAATCATTTAGATAGATAGATTTTTCTATAGATAAGTAGTACCTTCCTTTAAAATAGAGAGAAATGTATTTGAATTCTGTGTTGACAAGAATGGCGTCATAAGGTGTGACTCTGTAATTAATTGGAAAGGTATGATTGGATTTCATTAGATTCTCTGGATAGGTAGGGATGGTATGACTTTGTAATTAATTGGAAAGATATACTTGGATATTCCTTGGATATTCTTTGGATGATGTGATAGGGTGTGAGTCTGTAATGAATTGGAAAGGTATAACTGTATTTTATAAAATTGTATGTAGGTAGGGATGATGTGATAGGGTGTGAGTCTGAGTAATAAAGTGGAAAAGTATAATTGTATTTTGTAAAATTAGATTCTGTGTAGGTAGGAGTCGTGTTGTGAGTCTATAATGAATTGGAAAGAAACTGGATTTTATAAAATTTTGTCCTAATCTTTTATAGGCTTAATTGTTTCAGAGACCAGAATGTGGAATCAACAATGAATGTTTATATTTCTAATCCTATCTCAATTGTATTATCCTTAATCTTAATTGTATTAAAATTTTTATATGTGTAGATTCTCTAAATCTTTGAATGAGGAAGGTACTACTTTTAGACTTAGGAATAGAATGATTGAAATAAGGATTTAGCTTATATATAAGTAGAAGCTAGGAGAATAGAAGGTTTAGATGAAGCTTGATCTTGAATTTTATATGTTAAATTTCCTTCAGGATTATATTAAATCATATTTATGATTGGTATATTTGTAAATTGAGTTGTTAAATGAGTTTTATATTGAAAAATATTGAAAAGTAGTGAGTAGATTGGTTGTAGAATTGCTGTTGTAAAATATATTTGTAAATATTTGCTTAATAATTCTGGTAATGATGATTGATGTTGAAAGTGATGATGATTAATGAAATAAGTATAATTCTTTGTGAAATGCACTTCACTTTTTTTTTCTTTTTCCTTTTTTTTTTGCTTTCAATCTTCGTAATATGTTAATATTTTATATAATTATACCTATAATAATATAAAATATTGATGTATGTACGAATATATTTGTGTAATGTATTTGTGTTTCATGTAGAATTGTATGCGATTAAGATTTAATTCAATTTTTACTTTCAGGTTTAGCTTTTCGGTTTTCGTTGCGTTTCCTTTTGCTGTTTGTTTTGCATAACGATCAGAGATTGAACGTTTTGCAAATTTACATCAAAAGGAATATTTATTATTGATTTTGAATAAATTTTTGTCTTAATGGAGGGTGGATGGGACCGTGTGGGTAGGGTGGGTCTCCAATTCGCAGCAACCTCCAAGTTGGTGAGACCTGGAAATCATTATTATTTACTGCATTATTTATTTTTGTATCTTCGATACAAGTATAAATTTTATAGTAAATAATGTGAGCTAATTGGCTGCGTTCGCGTTCCCTTTTTTTTCTTTTTTTTTTTTTTACGTATTGTACGTATTATTAATATTATAATCTAGTATTTATGAATATAAAATATATATTTTTAGTTTAATTTTTAAGTAATTATTGTGTATTATATAATAGTTTTTTCTTTTTTTCCATTGTTAATTCGAGGTATATTTTCAAATCAGATTTTATTTATTTCTCTATAATTTTTCTTTTGATTTATTATTTATTTGATATACGTGTTTGTGTATATATATATATATATATATATATATATATATATATATATATATATATTAGGGAAAATGATCAATTTGTAGAGATTTGTGGTTTTGTCCTTCCGCAAGTTTCTCGAATAGACGTACACACTTGGTCGCATTGTCCTTGTTGCGGTAGTCCGAAGGATGCAGCAGCAAGGACGGAGGAACGCTATGCCGAGTTTCTGGCCGCTGTGCGCCGCATTATGGAGCGCTGGCCATACGTCTGTATTCCATTATGTAATGGGCCATTGTACCGCGCAATTCCGCTATGGAAGAGAAATGCCACTGGGTGTCGTATACATCGGCCCATACTGGCAGCCGCAAGGCTCTCGTAATCAAAGGAAACGACATCGAATTGAAATTATTGTTGTCAAGGGGGTATAGCGCAGACCCATGCCGCATCGAGCACCACTTTTGACTCCGTGAAAGTCATTAAACAAATCACTTTTCCAGTTATCAATCATTTTCCTATAATTGTTGTCATTGAAATTGGAAATGTGATGTATACAACATGAGGAATAAGATTTGAAATATTTTAAATATTTTCTGAAACGATGACAAATATTGTAAATTTAATCATATTCGATTGAGACAGTGTAAGAAAAATAAATCTGCGATGTTTGCACGAAGTTTAAATGATTTCAAAACTCGAATCGAACGCAGAACAATAGATTAGATACGTGAAAAAACGAGGATTTGAAATTTCTAGTCGTCTTCTATTCCATTTCCCAAAAATATCGTCCCTAAGCATCCAACAAGCAACGAACGAATGAACGAACGAAACGACATGGCAGCAAATTGTCACGTCAGAGAACGTCAGTCCAATATCGCGATGCCAACAATCGTCGAATCAGCGCGGCAGAAACGTAGCGAGCATACGTTCAATAGTTCGTGGACCACCTTGCAATTCAACGCGGCTGCTATTCGAACCCGAACCACTTGCACACGCTCCCTCTCTCTCTATATTCGACTTCCTCTCTCGCTATCTCTCTCCCTCGTTCGAGTATCCAATCGTTGCTTCCTCGTCCGATCAACGCACTGTTTCGCGCACTCTTATTCATAAGCAAATGAATAATGAATTCCACCGCTGAATTTGATTCCGTTTAATTTGTACCTGCTGTTTTCAGAGAATATATTCTCACAAATGTTCATCATGAATTTTTAAAATCGCAATTAAATAATACCAGTAGTTTAACTATTCTTTCTCTTTCTAAAACGACTATTTTATAATGTCATTACACTTGTATAAAAATTGCTCACTATACGCAATTAAATTTCATTTATATCTTGTTTTAAGGAGTAATTTTCATCACGGTACTATATCACTCTTGTTCATCGTGTGTTTAGGACATATGTATATCTTGATCTGTTAATCTATTATCTGTTAATCTATTATCTATTTACAGTAATTGATTCTTTCAAATTTTAAACGTGCACGTACATTCGTTTGGTATTATAGTATTATATTTTTATTCGTCGAATGATAAATGTTTGCGGATATGTGGAGTATACATCGAAAGATTCCACAGATACGGGATTATTGTTTGCACTCGCGGCTTTTGTATATCGGAATCACGATCCCCCCAACGCGTTCCTTGCCCACGGTTACGAACGAGAGCAAGAACTATGCTCTTCGATCGTCGGATATTGTGAAAGTTGTGTTATGCAAATAACGACGCGGATGAGGATGCTCGAGAGTCGAGGTGAGTTACGTGCTCCGTTTGGGACTTCCGGGAAATACCGGAGGCCCATTGAATACGCTAGTTCCACATTGAATTCGTTGTTCCCCATTTTTTTTTATTTTTCGAATCGCATGACTTTGGATTGAAACGATGATCTAGAGAGAATAGATGAAAGGCGGGCGCGATGTTCGATGGAAAATTTCGATATTTCGAGAAATATGTTACGTTCAATTTTCGATTAAAAGACGTGTCGTTCGTGGCACTAAGAATAAATCGCGTTGCAATCACGTTGACAATTAAGAATCGGTTGGACGGAAAGGCGTTATCGAGGCGCGGAATACATTCGTAGGAACGATTTACTCCGACTATTCATTCCGGCACGCAACAAATCCTCCTCGAAACAGCTCCTCGAAGGAAACGCAAACTCGACCGTGCAAATAAACATCGAGAACTAATTGATTCACCGACAACTTAACACATACACACGTACATACACGCATAGTCGACGCGAGAAAGATAGACGTAGACGTAGAGTGAGAGCAAACAGTCCTAAACACACGATGAACAAGAGTGACGTAGTACCGTGAT
Source organism: Apis mellifera (assembly GCF_003254395.2). Classification (NCBI taxonomy): domain Eukaryota; kingdom Metazoa; phylum Arthropoda; class Insecta; order Hymenoptera; family Apidae; genus Apis; species Apis mellifera. Next base: position 3,149,955 of record NC_037651.1, read on the forward strand.
GAAAATTACTCCTTGAAAACCGATCGATTTCAACCGTGATGTAGTAATTCGCCTTGAATCCAGGTAATTATCTCACTTCCGGGTGGTGAGACACATCGACAATCTCTAACGTAATTAATTCATCTTAATTTGAATGCTTGTGTTCACTCGATTATTTTTTTTTTGACAATTATTTCTGATTATTATTATAAAGAGGAGGATGAAGAGAATCTTAGAATAGTAGTATATTAATTTATCTCGATATCAATTCTGTATTTCTATTAACCAGAAAAAAATGAAAAAAAATTTAATGAATGTTTGATTAACTTTGACTCAAATGAATAGCAATTCTTTGATATTACGATTGATATTATTTAATCTCATCTAATTCAACATACATACTGATTTATTGAGAGTATCTCCTAACAAGAAAGTGATTGCTATGTCAAACAGAAAAAAGGGAAAAAAAAGAAACAAAGAAAGAGAAAGAAGGAAACAATAGGAACGCAAGTGGTAAAAACGAAGAAGATGGCGAGAGGAAAAAAAGAAAGAGAGAAGGAGAGAGAGGGAGAGGGAACTGGAGGGCAGAGAAGAGAGGTGACAATTAAAGGTAAGGGGACGTGCACGGGCGCGTAAAGTCATTAGCCTTAATTGGAGTGCGCCAGTCGGCTGTCAGTCGTTGAATAGGTGACATACGTTTCGCGATATGTTCCGCTGTTCGAGGGGAAACGTCCACCATCGTCCAGGGCCATCGATTTTGTCCGCGTGCACTCGGGTATGCACGCAGAGGAGGATGCACGATAACGCAAGCGTCAAGTCATTTCGCAGCCGACTGTTCCCTAATTAATCGAGCCTATTTGTAACGCATTCGCCACGAGGATGAGCTTCCCAGAGAGTGGCCTGTCCGATCGACGACAGCCTTCTCAGGCAAGCTGCACGCCTCTGGAGCTGCCTGTTACCGGGATGCGCAAATTGGCGGGTTTCTTTGGAAATTCTGGATTGGTTTATTGACAGTTGAATAGTTTAGAAATTATATCGTTCGTTGAGAGATTTATGCGTACACAATAGAATCTTCGAACGTCCATTATTCGAGTATTTCGTTGATCTATCATCTTTATTAACGGTAATGTGAACGTCTTTTATTCTCACAACGGTGCAAGGAAAATTTAATTTAATATAAACGAAGTCAAATTCGACGTATTTTAAGAAATTAGAAAATAGAGGAAATTTATTAGATTATTAAAAAGTAGATAGTTTTAATACAGAAATGGAAAATTTATTATTCGAATAACATTGTTTTAAATAAACGTTGATTCTTAAATGAAAAAAAAGTAGTTGAACAAATTGAGTTGCTTTAACGCGTTTAGAAAGTGAAAATATAATATTCTCATTAGCAATTTAAATTAAACGTTATAAATCGACACAGTGGCTCGAAACAATCGTGGTTCTTAGAGTCTTTAAATATCGTTCCATAGAACAAAGGAATAAATTTTCATAGGAATATTTCAACTAGGAACTTATCTATAGAAAAGGCGGGGTGGAAAGGAATTTGAGGCCATTCTTTAAGATCAAGAGATCGAGACGCTTGCGTTTCCTTTTCAACCGTGAAAAGGACCGTGATATTTAATGTTCACAGCTTGAACAAGAAGTGTAAGATTCGTGAAATCTTTTCATTTTGTCGAGTTATTTCTTCTTATTAAACCGTTTCGCTTTAATCGAACCGTGAATATCGAAAGACTATTCGAACGGTAGAGGGAAATAAAATTTTACCACGCACTTATCGTGAGATTTTTCCGGTAAATCTTGTTAAATATTTTGTCATCCCTTTAAAACGTTAAAAAGAATCTCGCAAGAAATTATTTTAAGATAGACCTGCCATCTGCAATAAGTGATTATAAATATAAATGTAGTTTATTTTAAACGAAAAGAATTTTGAATATTCGAAATAAAAAAAAGAAAAGGGTAAAATTCTAAAGAAAATGATCGGATTTTCTTCTCTCGTTTTAATATCATTTTTGTTGTGATCTTTGTTTGCGACCTACGTTTATCAGTTTTATAAAAAATTAATGCACATTATCAAAACTTCTGTTCTGTAATTAACGCAGATATTGAAATTCCAACACGCGACATTCTTCAGATTTTCAATAATCAATTCTATCAAACATCATATTGCTTTTTCTGCGTTTGATATATGTATATCAATTTATTTGACAAAAGATTCCTAATATTAATTTTCATAACATTTCTGACATTTCGAGGCAAAATATATTTATAACGAACATTTCAGAATATTCGATAAATTAATATACAACGAATTTCAAAAATACATCTACATGTAGACAAATTTTTAAATTAACGATGAATCCATGTTAATTTGTCTTTTTTAATTTTTACTCTAAATAAAAAAAATTCATCTTTTTCATACGGAAATACAAAATTTATCTGGTGTTTATAAGGGAATGCATAGAGGATTGTCTAAAAAAAAATATGAATCAATGGAAACATCGACTATCCGTGTCGTACTTTCGAATACACGAAACTAACTCTCTGGTGGCGTTGCCAAAAACAAAATGTAGGTCGCAAACAAGGACGATCAACTGATCTGGCGAAGATTTATTCGAATTCAACGATTGGGGCACAGATAAACGGTGGCTGGTCCGTGTTGAATACGTTCGATTAACCGAGCACAGATTTTCACGCTGATGTAGTTTTTCGCGATGCGTAACATTCGGTTGAAACAAGGAAATACGAACAAACGAGCTTAAACGAAGAGTAACGCTGACTAAAGAACGCTATTTCGAATATAATAACATTGTAAAATTTTTAAACATATATTCTCTGAATGCAGGAGTTAAAGTTGAGGGTTAATCCTTTATCAGTAAGTTTTGTCATATCAGTCATTAGCAAATGATTATATGAGATAATAGGATATATTACGATTAAAAATATTGTACATATCGAGTCTTAATAATACATTAGAAACAAAGTATTAAATTTTAAACGTAAAAAAAGTAAATCCTCCTCTTACTGTCGATATTTGCTTTATTTATCATAAAAGTTTCTCCAATCGATGAATGCATCACAGAAATACTAAATCTGTCGTTCATATTTAATGCGTATGCTGTCGACGTGAAAAAAATTCTCTCCCTTTCACTTTTTCTCTTTTTTTTCGTTGTTTCCATTCGTTCGCAATCGCTATCATTTCTCTTCCGATTCATTTTTTTGTCTTCTCTATATTCTTTCATACAAAAAAAAAATTGTCTCATAGAAACGAATGACTCTATTACGTGTTTTGCGTTATTTTTGGCGAATTCATGGAGGAAAGTATATGCAGAAGAGCCTGTGAAATTTTTCATTCAAGTTTTAAAATGTTTCTTCGCTTCCTTTTCCCTATATCTCTTTCTCCATTATCGAGTTTTTCTTTTAAACAAAGGCCATCGATTTACTTTGTAAAATATTTTAAATATTAATATGTATGTATGTGTGTAATAGATAATATTGATTATCTATACATTGAAAAATGTATGAAGGCTAATGGAAAGAATTGAATAGATATTTTGTGCGTTATACAATACAAATTTTTTTTCTATAAAACGTTGTATTAGAAAGAAATAAATTTATAATGAAAAATTCTTAGATAGTAATACAGAAATAAAAATAAATTTATAAGGGAATGTTTATTGTTACACAGAAATTTATAATACTTTGTTTTGTGTTTCAATTTAAAGTTTCAAATTGTATATAACCCAATATTTGAGTATTGAAAGTAATAAAATAAAAGATAACAATGTAGGATTTTAAATTGGGAACAGTTACATTTCCATACATATATTGAATACCTATAACATTGATAACAACATGGTATGTTTGCGAAAAGTTGGAGTGGTAAACGAAAGCTCTTATTGATTCTGTTTACAGAGATGCAAAGTGAATGTTAAGTGCAATATATTGTTTATCAATATTATCTATTATACACATACATACATATTAATATTTAAAGTATGAATCACTTTTTGATTTTAAAATTATTTATAGTTTTTATTATATTACTTAAGAGTATTTTTCTATAATAAATTTTTATTTTATTCTTTTGATATAAATAATATTTATCTTAAAACTTTTTAATATAGGTTAGGTTTATAGGTTTTGTTATAAAAATTTAGATTTTTTTAGTATTAATTATATCTTTATTATATTTTATAATTACAAATATTATTATTAAACAAGCTATTATTATTATATCTTATAATTAAACTTTAATTAAAAAAATATCTTTTTTAATAATAATATATTTTATTAAATAAATATTTATTACTTCGTTTTCAAATTTAAAAACGCGGGCTTTACTAGAGGGACTGAATCTTTGCGCAGCTGCATATGCACAGTTTAATACGCATGCGTGCAGTTTAATACGCATGCGTGTAGCTTAATACGCATGCGCATAGTTTAATACGCATGCGCAAAGTAAAGGTTTGGAGTCTCTCGGTAAACGTCATGTCGGAGTGACATGTTAAAAATATTTACAAGTGTCGAAAGTAATAATAAAAGTGTTAAAATGATAAAATACAGTGCTTTATGTTTGTTTAAACAATCAACATTTGATCGACGAGTCATCAATTCTACGTAATTATGTAAGTTGAAAACGTTTATATTAGTAGAGCATAATATTAGATGTAAGATTTATCTTAACCTTCTTATGAATAAATTTGCGACGCAATTGACATTTTTGCAAGAAATATCGTTATGTAGAATTCGAAACGATCGATAATTGATTAAATTTCTGCGGTTTTCAATATTTTACCAGCTTATCTTAATTAAGAATTTTCCAATGTATAGAATTTTTAAACAAATTTAGTATAATTAATCGATTAAAATTTTTATGACAATTTTATAAAATATATGTATATTATACGTAAAATTAAATCATATTATATATAAAATTATTAAAATTATTCATCAAATAATCATAAAAGTGATATGTGAAAAAAAAATTAGATATTTCTAAAAAGTATATATTTATTATCGTAATATTACGATATTTATTATCGTAAAAATTGATTTCTATCGAAAGATATTAATATAAGTTGTTCTTCTGCATTTCCCGCCATTTTCTTCACTTGCTATCTCGTCATCATTAATTTTAAATTGAAAAAAATATTAATATAAAAAAATTATTAAATATTGAATATATAGGAGAATATCTTTCGCAGAAATTGAATATGACTTTTCGTTATTAATTTTTATATTTTGTATTTTAATTCGTCTGTAATTATAAGAATATTTTCCGAGAAAATTTCGTTGCAACAGCTAATTTCGTTTCACATTATTATTTCCATCAAACGGCACTGTATTATTCTTAAATCGTTAAAGAAATTTCTTTTCGTTGAAATTCAACTTCTAAACGCGTATTCCAATTATCGCTAAGCCACCGAAGGAAATGCGTTTTCAATGAGTTTGCCATGGAAACGATCTACGCTTTGAAAAAGTTTTGCGGGCGAAAAACAAACAAATTCGAGTGCTCTTACCTCACAATAAGTCTGAACTCGTTATATTTTGCTTCCGTATCAATCGGCTTCTTGCCAATCGATACAAGTTTGTTGTTGTTATCAGTCGTGTTCCATAACGTCGTTGCTCCTTCATAATATTCAAGCTTCTCTCGCAATTTTTCCACGCTGTTTACTTTCTGGCGGATAAAATGAAAGCCTGTATTATATCGTACCGTTTCAGGTCGCCTTTCTTTTCTCGTAACCTGCAATTCGAACTTTTGTGGTTTACAATTTTTATTTTAAGTAGAATAAAGCAATATACTTTCGATTAATAATTTTTTACCGTTAGAATATTTTATTTCACGTGAGAGATCCTGCGTTTTAATTTTTCCATTTTATGATCAAACAAGTACAAGTAGCAATCTTCGTATCTTCATATCCACATATTTATTTATCAAATATCTAGTTGACTTCAATATTGCCTAAGGATTTTTCTCGCTCTTAAAATCTATAATTGTCTTGTTGCAATGTGTGTACACCAGTGTTGGATAGAAATTTATATTATGTTTTAATTGGCAATTCAAAAAATAAAAGCTGTTTACGCTTGTCTATTATAACGCTCTTGCGTGCTTAAAGAGAAGTGAACCTATAATGGGGTAATAAAATGACCAATCAAGAAAATTGTTTATGCTGGTATTAAAGCTTTCTATGTGATATGAAATCATCTATTATATGAATTTAAAGTAAACGATAACGATCATGATAAATTTATCAGATAATAAAAGTGTTCGCCTTGTAATTTGACATCATATTTCCAATAGTTTTTCTTTAAAAAAATTTAGAGATTTTTTATACAATATTTTATTAAAAATAACGGAAATAAATTGAATTTGGTATCATAGAATAAAAAATTATTAATATTTTAATTATTTATATTTCCAGTTATATTATTAGGTTTTTTAATTATAGAAAAGTTAAAAAATATTGATATTAATTCATATTTTCAATTGTTTTCCTGAAGTTGAATTTAAATATTCTGAAATAATTATAAATTTAACAAATTTTTATCAATATATTCTTATTTTCACACCAGCAATTTCTTTTTTTTTTTTTTTTAATAGAAAAATTCTCATTTCATATGCTGGAAATCTTTGTAAAATCCGAATAAAATTGAGATAATTGAAAAAAAGATCAGCCAAAGATAGAAGCGAAAGAGTTTATTCGTTTAAAAAAAATCTAATAATTCTTTGCGCCGTATTAAACACAATATTGAAAGTTGAGCGATGTTATAAAGTCGATTTCACGCGAGTAAAATTGTATAGTGTTTACAGGGAAATATATAGCGAAACTTCAAAATAGAAAAACATGATATAAAACAAAACTTCCAATAACTGGTGTACACACTCTGAATTACAAAAAAGAAAAGTAATTAAACGCTTTCGAAAAATGTTTAAATACTCGGCAGGAGTTTTGAAAAGTACTCGAAAAAAGAAAAGCAATTATAGCGTTTAGATACCAATTGAGAATCCAATTCAACTGCAGCCAATAAAACAACAGAAATTTACCGTTATACAAAAAATCAAATCGATTATAGTGATTTTAAAATAAAAATTTTAATGTAGAAGAATATAATAGGAAATTGAATTGATTAGAGTTTAAAATAGTTTATGATTTAATTACGGTATTAGGGAAGTAATTTCTGAAGATTTACAGATTTGATGAACTTCATTTATATTCATATTTGGTCATGAATTTTTAATGAGATTATAATATGAGTTTGGTTAGGCACTATGAAGAGTCTTTTAACCTTTTTAAGATGAATTTTATTTTAACATTTAACAACAATGGTGGTGAATAAAAATATCGAATAATATTAAGGTAGATTTATTTGATGCTGTTTTAATTGTTAACAAATTTTTAAATATTTTTTTAAAAATTAGATGTGTAAATTCTCTGATGATTCTCTGAAATCATTTTGAAAAGATCTCTCAAAACTTTTTGAACTTTCTATTTTGTTTCTTTTTTGTATAGTTTAAATTGTTTAAATTTTATAGTTTCTCGTTTAGATTCTTCGTTTTATTTCTCATTTTTCCTCTCTCCTTTTAGTTAAGAAAAAAAATAAATTAAATACAATAAACATCTATATATAGTAGTCAAAGATTACGAAAGGAAAAATCATTTTCTGGTGAAATGTAATATGTTTCGAAAAAGACAACTGCTGTATATTTTATTTGAAATATGTTGTGGAATGTTGTGGAAGAATATCTCACAATCAGTAATATAACAAGATGTAATATTCATGATGTTCGCTAGGCCGGACAGGAAGAGTTGTTGTTCTGGGGTTTACTAGGGGTTCGAAGGGGTGAAGCTCAAGAAAGATGGGTTGATGGCTCTTGACTGGCCGCTACCAGACACTCTTCATCTTGTTACTATCCTCCTCTACTAAATATGCAGTTCGTTGATTCTACCTTCCTAGCTTCTTTTGTTACCCTTGTCATGTTTTCCCTACTTCTAGATATATCGTCACGAAATTTCTTTTCATAATAGTATAATAATAATAATAATAAAAATAATAATAATTTAGAGACCCCGTTTAATTTTCAAATTTTTATCTTAACAAGAATACTCAATTTCATCCTCTTTTGAATATTTTTCTTATATATTGATAATAATTTAATTTCTATTATCAACGAAAATTAAATTTAAATTCAATTTAAAATGTTTATAGAAACAATATATTTGATCAAAAATAGTTGCGACTATTTAAAATACAAAATTTTAAAAATCAAAAAAAATGAAGATTAGAAAGTTCGTTTTCCAATTTAAACTGCATTAATACAGACAAAAAAAAAATAGGAAACTAAATAACAATATTTTACACGGACAATTAAAATTTCCAACAATCTAAAAAATCGTATCATCCGTTGAACCGATTCGCTTTTAACCGAATTCAACAGCAAAAAACTAAATGTAAAAAGAATTCCCGTCAAAATACCGGTTATTTTACAAACGAATTAATAACAAAACACGGCACGGTCCATTTTACCCAAAGATAAACCTGAATATAACGCGGTATCCCGTTGTCACGATTATTCCCCTCGGTTTCCGGTTTCGTGTAATCCTTCACCATCTTCACCACCCACTCGGCGAGCCTCCGAAAGGTCTCTTCGTTCCTTTCCAGTGTTTGCCCACCATTCACTTAGAATTGTGGACCTCGGTGTACTTTATCTTGTCTGTTCCACCTTGAGCCCCTCTCTTCCCGTGTTTCCACTCGCCACTCTCACTGCCTTCCTTCTATTTTGTGTCCCTCTATCTTGGATCCGGAGGTTCAAGTCCCCGGGAAAGACGATCCACTTTTCTTTCTATGATCTAATTCTTGCCTTCCACATCGAGTTGCCAAGTTTTTCTTTTTTTTTTTTTTCACTCCAATCCACGATTATTTCTTACGTTCGACGTTTTGCTCCCTCTTTGACTCGTCAAAGGAAATAACATTTTTTTTTTTTATTGGATTTATCCTTTCGAAGCTTAAGCCAAAGTGAGAAATTGATTTCTTAGTTTCTCTCGTCGATTCCTTTGTTTCGTGACAAGAATATTTGTTGATAATTAGATTTGATAAATTCCAAGATTAGGCTCGTCGCAATATTACAAATTAGATTTGTAATATTTTCAAGATTTAGCTTAGTAATTACGAGTGATTAATTAATTAGGTGATTCAATAGATAAATTAGATAATTAAGTTAGATCAAGAAAGAATTATGATAATTTGTCAATATTCCACGTAACAATTAAACAATAAATTAATCATTTTATTTAAGAGTACATATTTTAGAATGCAATTGTTAGATACACTAATTTAAATGTTCATTCTAAGTGATTATATAATTAGTCATTTGAATAATCACACTTTTAATAATCAATATTCTACTATTTATACGTAACATTATTGTTTCATGTCGTTTACATTAGGCTTCGAACAAATAAAAAAGTCTTTAATAAAGACTTATCGATTGAATATCAATATACAATTGGACAAATAATAATTTATTATTATTGTGACGAAAAATATTGTCAAAATTTGCAGTCGAACGAAAGAGAGAAGGAAAACAAAGTTTTTTTTTTCGATCATTATTTGTCAGACGATAAAACATTCTCCGTAATCCTCGGGAGGGAAACTTTCGATTCACTTTTCCACGGTAGATCGTCGTGTCGTTAATTCCGTGACAGTTGTCACGATCGATCCTCGTGACTTGGAATTCATCTCTGTTGGCAACAAACGAGAATGAGATCCCCGAATCGATCGAACGTTGTAATTTGATTCGAACACGCGCCACATGAAAATGCATCCTCACGTTCCCTCTAAAATTCTCCATTGTTAAGTGTATACCAGTCACATTTGTCTACAGGTCGGCCTGACTCCATAGAAATACCGGTCTCATTACACTGACGGCCTCCGCGAAACGATTCTTGCAATCCCGTGTTTTGTGTATACGGGGTGTTTCTCTCGTTTAAATCGATCGAACAATGGTCTCCTGTTTAAAGTTAGAAATATAATTTTCTATTGTTACGTATTGTTAGCGGAAATGGTAAATTATTGGACGAAGATTGAAATTAAAAGTGTTTTGTCGAATATGTTTTCCTTTTATTCAGAAATTGTATATCGTTGGAAAGAACGTTTGCGTGAATATTATAAAAGATTCAACGTGCAAATTTTGCAATGTTATATTCTAAACGCATAAATTATAATTTTGAAATTCACACAATTGCTGTTATATTAGAATGGATTAATAATGTTAATTTAATCATTCGTCCATTAAAATTAATGAAAAATTCAATAGATTCAATGACGTGTAAATTCTAATAAGAAATGTAACGATATTAGTAAAAATATACGTTATTCGAAGTATTCACGATATTTATCAGACGAAACAAATTTTCAATCTTCGTTTTTTCTTTACTTATATACATAAAAATATGAATTTCCACAAAATGATTATTTTTATAAATTTCTTCGAAGAATCTCTAAACCATTCCTCTGAAACACGCACACAAAATATAAGAAATTCGAATATTCATTTAAATTCGCATTAATCCGTATATCTTCATTCAAATTTAACGAACGATTCCCCTTTTAATCAGAAAGTTATTACTAAAATTGATCCATCATCAGAAATATTCCTACTAGTTCCGCCCATAAGATATATTGGTACAATCCTTGGAAATGGGGAAACACCCTGTATAGACGTGGTTCAAAACAGAAGCGGAAGATAGAGAATAGACAGTGTGTTATACGGCTGGGTCGAGGATTCCGGGAGTACGGAGCTTTTGTTGCGGTTGAAATATTTGAAAGCGATGTATCTTTCGACGTACTACCCCTCCCCACCCCCTCTTGTCTCTTCATAGCGAAACATCTTCCCGGTTTCTTCTTCTTCTTCCTCGACTTTCCCTTTATCTCACCACCTTACCAACGTCCACCTCCCTCCTTCCCCGTTTTTTCCCTCATTTTCCAAGCCGCGGACGACACGAGCAATATCTTAAAAACACTGCGACTGTCCACGGGGCACCGAGGGGATGAATCTACGCTCCTGCACGATTTTCGTTTCGATTCCCTTCTTTCCTCCCCGAAAGAAGAAATTTGAGGATCGAGGAAGGAAATGTTTTGTAAATGTTTGTAAAGGAACTTTTATTTACGAATTTATGCGAGTCGATTGCTTATGAATATTCGAGATGATTTTTCGGGAATGAATGGAATATCGAATTTTACTCCCACGATTTGTGATGTTTACGGTCGCGCATGTCCTGGTGTGGAAGAATTATAGGTGTTTCTTCTTCTGGATTATCGATTGTTGAAAACGTGAATTTGGAAAGGGTTAATCGTATAATGTTCAAGAAATTTTTCCGTTTTTAAAAAAAGGAAAAGAAGCTTTCTATAATAATTGGATTGCGGATTTTCGTAATGCAGATATAATAAATTTAAATATTTAATCATATGATATTATAATACACAAAATGTGTTATTCAAAATGATTTGTATTGTTGTAAAGATTAAAAATAATTCGCAAAATGTAACATAATTTGTCCAATATAAAATTTGTTATAAAATAAATTATTCAAAATTCTTGCAATTTCTAATATTGGTATGATAAATGGAATTTTCTTTCTTAATATGATTAAATTTTATAATATTCAATATTTACGTACAAATAAAATTATAGATACGTGATGTGAAAAATACGCGTTTGCAAGAAAATCCGCAGTCGAATATCGCTTTCATTAATTCGACAAATTCAATTTCTTGGATCGTCCAATATTTTTTCTCGACAATTTCCAAGATAAATCGCGTTTCACAAAATTCGACGCTATTAAAAATTCCGGCTGAGCCGAGTTGCCACTTCCGGGGATTATAATTCTCGCGTCGTCGTCTCGAAATCGCGAAACTCCTCGAACGACGACGAGTGACGAAAGTAATAGATTCCAGAGGCAAGCCTGAACGAGATGAACATTTCCCGTGAAAATTTCTCGACAGTCTATCCACGTGCACATCCGCTCAGCCTCACGAGTAAACCCGTACATGGCTATATCCATACGTAATTTAATTTAATTTAATATTTCTTGGTAGGAATATCAGTTCGACGTAAGGATCATGCTTGTATTTTCGAAAGATAAATCATCCCGTCTGATCAATTTCCTTTCTTTCCATTTCCTCCTCCTCCTTCTTCTTCAGAAAGATATTTAATAAAAATGGATTTTTGATTTTATTATCCAATGCAAACAATAGAATAGTCTCGAATCTAACTCAAATTTATATTAAATTTAACTGGAACTTAAATCAAATCTTTAAAATATGCAGGTTTGTGAATAATTTAAAGATACTCACGTAAAGATCTTTAATTATGATAATATTTGTTATGAATATTCTTTTTCCAAAAATCATTTTTCTTCGAAGTTTTCAAAATTCAATCTATCTTTCTTTACATTCGTAAATATATTCGAGGAACTTTTTTGGATGTTCGATTCTGGAAGTCAAAATATAAAGATTTAGAAATATATAATATTTGTTTATTAATTATTTATAAACAATTTAATCTTGTAAATCGTTAAAATTCTTCATTTTCTCAAATTCGAAAAATCCAAAATTCATTCTATCGGATGAATTAAAATTTAAAGAAATCTTAGATGAACGAAGGGAAATAAATTCTACAGTCGTCGATGATTTCACGATTATTTAAAAACATCATCCATATATTACGAATACATCGTTTGACGAACGAATGTTGGGAAAAAATCGAGAGAAATAGAAAATTTCCAGATGAAATTAGGAGAACGTTTACTTTGACCGGCGGTGAGTTAAACGAAGCAACGCGATGAATTGATCGGATCAAAGCTAAAATTAAAAGGACCGTGTACGAGTTGAAAGTAAAATATACATAACGCAACGTTGTGCTGGTGAACTCGGTCAATCAGAACACTTGGAGTGGCTCCTCGTCAAAGTTTTCGTTCCGCGTTTATAAAACTAGACGCATTGTTCGCGCCATTCGTACAAACTTTTAAATTCGCGAAATTGTTTTCCCTTCACTCTTAAAATTCGTATCGCGCGGGAAATTTATAATTATTTAAAATCGAGATATAAGTTTGGATAATTATTGTATAACTTTTGTAATTTGTTTGTAATTTGTGTACAATAGTATGGAAAATATATATATAGGGAGGCACAGGAATAACAATTCTCTTAGAATTTTTTTTTTAATTTTGATATCGAATAAAATGTTTAAATGTTGAATTTTATCAAGAAGTTTAGCTTATCAGAGTTAAGGAAAATTGTGATCTTTAATGAAACTTTGCGAGTAGATAGAGCATAATGTTATACATGAGGCAATTTTTATTAATGGAGTATTATTTTCAAAGAGTGAAACGAAACATCAAAATGTTTTTTAGTGTCTCTTTTATTTATTTATTTTTTTAATTTAACCTCGTAATGGAGATTCAACAAAAATTTCACAATTATAACGTTCAAGATTTATTATTCTGTCGCTCTAATAATATTTCGAAATTTTATTCAAACAGGGAAAGAGTTTAAATTTTGAGAATTAAATTCATTCCCTCGGATTTTTCTCTTCAAAATTGTTCCATACATAAATTCATTATACTTTACACAAACATTATTAAAATCCAAATTTTCAGGTTAGAGAAATTTTCTTGTATCGTGCAATCGATTTGTAGATTTAGTGTCAAAAGTGCAATTACGGTTTAAAGTTGAAAAGAAATTAAAATGAAAGGCTTGATTCTTCGTTACAAATACATAAAATAATATATAAATGAAATATTTCTAACAATCTTACGGAAAAATTAAAAGTTTTTGCGACTCGATTCAATGAATCGGATGCACATATTTCATAAACAGAAAAATATCAGGAAAATAAGAGAAGTGAACATTTCGAAATTATCGATCCGATGAATTATTCGAAAAATAGTGGGAAAATAGGGAAAAAGAGAAATCGAAAGAGAGTGAAGGTATCGCTGAGAGGGCGCCAACTGCCAAGGTAAACACAAATCGTTAGATTGGACCCCCTGGCGAACCCCCTACCCTTGTGACGTGCCACCCTCCACCGGCGATGTCTTTTTTGCTCATTGTGTCGAGGCACGCTTGAATAATTTTCCGTTTTCTGCTTTCTCACGACTTTCGCAGGCGACAGCAAATAATAACCGGTGTCCTGACTGAGACTGGGCCCCAAGCATTTTGAGTCTATATCGAGACAGGAAATTTTCTTTCTTCTTCTCTCGCTTTTTTTTCTTTCTTTCTTTTCCATTCTTAATCGCTCGATTCGACGTATAATTTCTTCTAATTTTTAATCATCTCATTGACATATTAACGATACTTTCTTACATTCTTAGTGATTTTGTTTGTTTAATTTGAATTTAGATTTTATTGCCATGGAAATATTTGTTCTTGCGGTAGAAATATTGGAATTATTGTATATATCTCGATATACTATAGTCAGAGGATCATAATCATAGAATTGTAGAATTCAAGTTTTTAATAATTATTTCTGTTTTTCAATCAAATTTGTTTTGTCGAAAGTATCTACGTATTTCAAAGATAAAAGTTTGCAATTAATCAAAATAAAATAGGCTCGATGATAAATAGTATTAATTGCATTTAGTTATTTTTTGAATTAGGAGTTTGTATTGGAAAAGAGTTGTTAAAACGTTATTTCACGAAAGAAATAATTATTGGACGGTTTGAGAAAATATTTTGTGCATTAATATGGGTGGAAAAATTTATCGCGTATACAAAATGGAAAAATAAATTTAATCGCTACTTATTCGCAATGAAATCAATCGCAATGTTATGAAATATTACGTTCATATTTATCATTTGTATGGAAATATTATTGTACCATCTTTATTTCTATTTAATTACGTATCCACGAATACACATTCGTACGTGTAATAAATAATAAATACAAAATGTTTAATTCTCAATGACGCGATGTTTAAATTCATAAAATATATAATACGCGAAAATAAAACTAAGAGTAAATAAGGTAAAATGTTTATGAAAATTTAATATTATCCGTGTAAAATAAATTTGATAAGATAACGTCGAAATATTTGAACTTCAAACGAGGGGGGAATTTTCTACAAAATACACAAAATGTATCGGTAATCGGAAAAAAAAAAAAAAAAATAAAAATAAAAATTAGTGAAATTATCGAAAAATATAGAATATATATAATTTTTTTGATATATTCGCTCGCCATTATATCTCACAATAAATCCATCAAGAATCGTTCATCGATAGGTGTACGTACACACCTCTTTTGTTCGTTCCGATTTTAATTTCGAATCAGATACGTGTCGTCCCCGATATCTTGATGTCGAAAACAATCATCGTTTAATTTCAATGGGAATATTGGTTCGGCCGCGGTGACAGTCTGCATATTATTAATGGCGATAAATCGTACGCCGCGATTTATATCGGGTTGATTTATGGCGGGAAAATTAAAACTAGCAAAGCCTCGCGCTCTTTATTTCGCGGTGAACAGCTTTTTCTCGCCTATTTTCGCCAGCCAATTTTTATTTCCGTGGCCAAATGCGTTTCGGTGTACCTTGACAGCCATCGTGGGACACAAATGGTACAAACAAATGGAATTTCATTTACTAGATATTTTAGGCTTTGTCTTTTGAACGAATAATCGAGAATTACACAATAGCAAGTACAGCAAAAAAATTATTGAAATTTTCAAAACTTAAGATACGTATTTTAAATTGTATTTTATTATCAAAACTTGTTTTATTATTTTTAATATTCGGAATTTAAAATTTAATTTTTTCCAATCGAAAGGAACGATAACTTGAAATTCTGTTTATCATTTAATGCTTTACTTCGCCATCTTATTTATCCCTTATGTGTCTACTTAAATTCTTTTAAAATAGTTAAAGAATAGTTGAGTCAACTCGTGACTTAGAAATGCAAACGTGGCATATTTCAAAACGATGACACACATACACACAGCGGGCGAGTTATTTTAAATTTCATAGTAGCAACTTTACGATACTCTTCTACATAAATTCCTCGGAAGACTTATGAAATTCTAAATATACTTTGATCAAAAATTTACTTTACAAGACGTGTATATACAGGGAATTTCTACGTACTGTGGCCGCAATAACTTCTTTCCTATTTTCATCTGCTTACAAACATTCTCATTTATGCGCATAAAAATTTCCCATTCTGTACGTATTCGTACGTATATCTGTATCGATATTTCTGTATACGTTGAACAAGTGGTGGAAACGTGCCCGCGCGTGGGAATACGTATTTTGAAATTAGTGAGAAGTGATAAAATAGAAAGTTGTAATCACGATGATGCGTTATCATCTTTTACGAGATGTTTCACTATGCTATGTTAGCGGCAAAATCTAATAACACTTTGCAGAGAATAGCATTAACACACCATTTGCCACCTAGAAAGGGTTCTAACCAGCAGTTACTGAGCGAAAATTAATGAGTTGACTTACCGAACCGAGACAGCTCCAATTTTCCTTATAATTCTGTATGTTCATGGTAATTGAATTCAATTTGATTCCACCGTTGCGTTACGTACATCTTTGATAATTATTTTATTTCATTCGTAATTCGTCTATCACTGTTTCTCACTTTGAACGATATTTTACAAGAATTTTTTTTTTTTTTTATAACGTAAGACGAGATATTTCGGTGAAGTAAAATTTGTTATTTTAACCGTTGCGTTACGTACATCTTTGATAATTATTTTATTTCATTCGTAATTCGTCTATCATTGTTTCTCACTTTGAACGATATTTTACAAGAATTTTTTTTTTTTTTTTATAACGTAAGACAAGATATTTCGATGAAGTAAAATTTGTTATTTTAACCGTTGTGTTACATACATCTTTGATAATTATTTTATTTCATTGTAATTCATCTATCATTGTTTGTTATTTTGAACAATATTTTACAAGAATTTTTTTTTTTTTATAACGTTTGTTTTTTTTGTCGGTAATATCTTTGATACAATTAGAGTTATATCCATTAAATTGTTCATTAAATTAATGATTTGATGAAATTAGTTGTACGGGCGATCTTTTACAACGAGAAATACAACGAGAATAATTAGCTCAATTAAAGATTGATTGCATGATTGCTTTCTAAATTCGTTACGAGAATTATCCAATTGTTATGCATTAATTATTTAATGTACTTAACGCGCCCAGTTATTTTAAATAAATCCCGGATAATAATTGGATATGAAATGTATATTATTATTAACAATTGTTTTTGCTTAAATCTGTAAATAGAACGGATCATATCTATAATATATTGTTTAGCATTCGATATTATCGAAACGATAATTTTACAATAATTTTAATAATTGGATAGAAATAGAAATATAGTAATATTTAGATTATCGAAATATCGAAGAGCTACGTTTTGTCAAATTATATAAATTGAGACTTGTTTGAAAAAGTGTTTGCACGTGACTAAATCAATTTTTAACGGCGTTGTTTCAGTGGCTCCAAAATGTAGATTCTAGACCACTTTGATCCCCCTCCCCCTTTCAAAAAAAAAAAGATGGGGGTAGTTATTCATACACGAACATGCAGAATTTGCATCACCTTTGACGTATTTACATAAAAGTGATGTATATCCAAACCTTTACACAAGAAAGTAACCACCTTTCCTCCCTGTTGACTGAATTTTACACAGGAGAGAAGATGTATATAAGCATAAAACTAAGATAGCAAATTCATTTTATTTATTGTTTGTTAGCTTCTCATTTTTATAAAATAAATCGATTTCAATTCGATAATAATAATATTTTATATTTCTGAACGATTGAATTGGAATTAATATAAATTAAATATTAAATATTAGAAAAGGGGGTTGGTAAGGATCATAAATATTGTGATAATTATTCGAAAAGAAAATTCTCGGATGCAATCAAAATTCTTTATTTATTTTATAAATAAGAAAATATCATTTTACGCATATTTAAATATTGCAAAATAACGAAGGGAGGGATATGCATATTTTAAAAGATTTTTTTCAGATTTAATTATTTAATCATCTACTTATTTTTAATTATTCGCGTAATTCTGTATTTCCTTGTAGGATGAATTTGTAGATAAAATACAGAATTTAATGTTAAAATATTCGAGATAAGATGTATAGGATGAAATTACGAAAATATATGATAATTACTGATATTTCAGATACAGAATTATAATATGATTTTGAATTCGTTAAATTAAATATCTATTTAATTTAAAAGCAAATATATTATAAGCAAAGCATAGTATTTTTGATATTTGTATTAAACGTAAATATAAGATAGGATTCAGAAATATTTTGGATTATGGAAATGTTTATAAGAGTGATATTTACATCGCGTTACATGTTTAATTGTAAATTTTCATATTGTTTTCGTACAAGTTATTCAATTTTCCTCGAAACCGATAAAGAATTAATTATACGTAATAAAATAAAAGCACATCGAGGATGCGATCAATTTTAATCAAATTAAAAATCACTTTTCACGAAATGTATGCGTTTATTTATCGATCAGAGTTTCGCTTTGTATGCATATTATTTTAAGAAGAGGATTTTGAAAATTTTAAAATGATACTAAAATCGTCACTTTGAAAATTTTTTATCCTTTTACACGTTTTCTGTTTCTCGTTCTTTGAATTTTTATTCGTGCAGTTTTTTGAATTAAAAATATATTAGAATTAGGAGAAAAGGATTAAAAGACAAACTTTCTGATAACATCGCGATCATGAAATTTTCTACAATCGATTAAAAAAAATTTAAATTAAGAAAGAAGAAGAAAGTACAAAGAAAAATAACTAAATAAATACTAAGCTAATTTCTTATTACTTAAACAAAATTAAATTGTTTATGAAAATTATTTTTATATCGGTTTGATCTCTAAAATCGAATTTTCTAAACAGTCTTTAGAAAATATTGCAAATAGAATTGAAAATTTTTAAAATCTCCGTCGCGACGAAAATAAATTTATACAGTCCGTAAGCAAATAAATAAAAAAAAAAAAATAATAATTTTCGCGTGAGAAGGTTTGCAGAAGGTGCCATTTAAAATTCCGTATCGCAATCCAGGACAGAAATGACAAGATGTCGAGAAAACTGTCTGCTTCTTTCGTGCATATTTCTTTGGGAGACAAGAATAAGAGGGTGGGGGCGGGGGTTGAGCGCGGAGAGACAGAGATAGGACGGGAGAGAAAGAGAGAGAGAGGAGGGAAAGAGTTGCAAATCGGATTCGTGCAAACGACAAATCTTGGAATGGTTTTCCTCTCAAGAAAACGAGACGTGTACGGTGCTTAAGGGCCAGAAATGGATTCTCGCGGGGTTGTCGGCTGTCCGGCTGGGATTTCGTGTATTTATGCATCGAAATATTTATGGCGAATTCGGATGGAAGTGTTCATCGTTAAATTCGTTCGTTGAATAATTAACGACTCGGCTTAGATTTCGATTCATCCCCTATTTCGAGTTCAAAATTGAACGGATACATTATACATTATATTCCAACAATAATAAAATACTTTTCAAATCTTCTTTTGAATATAATTAAAAAAAAATATAATGTAAGATTAAGCTCTATGCAGAGCACAGTTTTCTTTTTATTAATACAATATATATGTTTCGTGAAAATTAATTCGTCGTAAACGAGAAATTATCAATCAAATTCATTCGATGGAATGTTTATTAAAAATGAAAGCAACGAAACTATATGAAATTCTTCCATCTCGTCGTCCAATTTAATATCGTCTCGTTTATCAACTCGGTAACAAGAATATAACTCGTGTGCTCTGATGAAATGAACTTAGAAAAAGTAAAAAGCTCGGGAGATACGCAAATCTCTAACGATAAATCCACGGCAGTTTCGCTATAGTGAAAATGGTGCTTAAGTTTCCCCGGGAACGTTCTTCGCGACAGTATCTGGCTGGTATAACAATTTCGTAAATTCAACACACACGTGTGTGTGTACATGGTATCTATGTACCGTGCAGTGGCCCAGTAATCATATAGTGATAAGTAGAGGGAAGATAATTCCACTTGCAAAAGTAAAGTTAAATCGTGGAATAAAATTTGTTCGATAAATTTAAATGAAAGAAAAAAAAAAGAATAATGGTTATATTGTTTATTCCTTGAGGAAGAACGAATAAAATTATTCTGCGGAGGAGAATAAAAAGGTAAAGTTTCATTTAAACCTTCACTCTCGAGCAATTCGTAATAGATACGTTTGAATTTGACCGATTCTTAATGGAATCTCTAATTAAATTCATCGATCATGAATCTATAATTAGCGGGAAGGGAATTAAAATTTTTCCTGTTCAAACTCTCTCTGTTTTTAAACAATTTACTTAATTCCTGATTCTGAATTAATTGCCGATTGAATAATTAACGGAAAGCTGGAAAACAAGTAAAAAAAAAAAAAAATGTAGAATAAAATTGTTCAATCCGGATCTTGGAAGGAAAAACCAATATTAGAACAAATATTGAAGCTTTAAGCATCGATAACACATGTTCCCTCGAAAAAATTTCATTCCTCGCCTTTTTTATTTTATCACGTAGAACAATCCTATTATTCTTGTGCAAACAACAACCAGCACCGAGAAAGAAGGTGCCGTCACCTTCGATTCCTTCATTCCTTCCCAATCCCTTTACTTTCCACCGCCGTAGACGATCGACGAAATTTCACCCGGGGATAAGAGAGGGTTGGAACAAACGTCGGGAAAAGGACAGGTTAACGGCGTGTGCACCGCCTCGAGGCAAAAGGATGAAGAATATATTTCAATCCGTTCCCTTCTGTCTAACTCTCCTCGCCCTTTGGCACTCCTTCTCTTTCCTCTCCACCCTCTCTCTCTCTCTCTCTCTCGTGGCTTTCTCGAGGAAGAAATCGCGTCGAAATCTACCCTTCTTGCCCACGTCCCTCGAATCACCGTTTTCTTTTCTCTCGTGAAAGGTCCCCTCGATAGGATGGACCAAGTCAAATGGGGGGTAAGTCGAATGCGAATTTTTTTTTCATCGTTTGATCGAAGCGATTTGGTCCGGCTTTTGAATTTGTTTGTTCACGCGGTATAATTCTGAACGTTTCGAGTTTCTTTTTTAGTCGAGTAATATTTTATTTTATCGCGGTGTATTGTGATTTTATCCACAATGAAGGGGGAGTACGATTTTTTTTCGGAGATTGATGAAGAAAATTTTTGTAGTTTGTTACGAGCTTCATGAACTTGTATCAAAATTGTTCGAAATAGTGTATAAGTTGAAAATGAGTCACGTGATTCAAGCCTGTTTATTTTAAAAATGTTCAAACATGAAATAATTATAATTAGTTCTTCACTGATCCTTCTTCAAATAATAACTTTATTACATTATGAGAACGCGTATGAATGAATCTTTTTCATAAAAAAAAAAAAAAAAAATAGAAGTATAAATTTATAAAAAAATTATTCGCGATACTTTACGCATATTAAATTAAAACACGAGAGGAAGGGTACACAAGGTGGATAAAGTATTCGGGAACGTATTAAAACGGAGAGGAAACGCGGGGAATCGGTGAAAGATCCAACCCTCTCTCGAGGAGAAGGCATCGATAATAAATTCATTAACACGAGCCTCAATGAGCCAGTGTTGGAGTACAATAAATCGCGGTACAGACTTATTAGCCTTTCATTCGAATCTACTTTCTTCCATTTTTGCTCCGTTGACCCGAGAGATTCTCAATTTCTTGAAGATGGAACGAGACCTCGGTATCCGTGTACTCTGGCGAGTCGGTCGGTACGCCACTCGTTCGTACTGCATTATTAACTCGAACTTGTTAACTTCGTTTCAACCGTGGATATCTGAACGAATCCACTCCTATATATCCAGTCCCTACCACTTATATTTCCCAACGAAATTCATCTTTTTTCACCAACTTTTTTTCATCTCTTTTCGATAACTCGTATATCGAATGCTGTTTGCAACAGATCATCGTTACTTATCGTCACTGACGTGTTCCTTTATTACGTTTGCTCAAGAACAGAAAATAAATACATATACCGGTATTTTAAAGTATATTAAATACAATAATAAAATAATTTTTGCGCATTGGATTTATTAATTGTCTTATTTAAAATATAAGAATATAAATTTTCATCTGAGAAGATTTTATCAGTGATACACGCGGATTTGTTATAATATATTCTATATTAATTAAGAAATAAAATTTTGAAATTAGTCAATTTCACTCGTTTGGCATTATTTAATTAAATACAATAATAAAATGATTTTTGTGCATTGGATTTATTAATTGTCTTATTTAAAATATAAGAATATAAATTTTCATCTGTGAAGATTTTATCATACACACGGATTTGTTATAATATATTCTATATTAATTAAGAAATAAAATTTTGAAACTAGCCAATTTCATTTGTTTGGCATTATTTGAATGAAAAATTTAAATCATTTGTGCAAATTACAATCGAATAAGAGATCAAATATGGAAGAATAATCGAATGAGATGAGATGATTCGTTCGTTCCGTTATTAAATTCTCGTTTGAACGAGAGAATTGCATTTTACGAACAGTTGCGTGTTAAGATCTTATTACCGGAAACGCGAAGTCTCGTTCACCTTAGTGAACTTTACGCTCCCGTTTATAGATACGGACAACGTCGTAGCTTCATCGTTCTTAGCCCTTAGCGTGCATCTACGTTTCACTTAGATACCACCAGAAGCTTTAACTCTCGTGGAAAGAGGGGGAAAAAAAAAAAAAAAAAAAAAGAAACGATACAACACACTTGGATCGTAAAGGCGGCCACCGAACGGCCATCCGCTATTTTCGTGTTATTTTCGTAGACGAGCAAATGGAATTTAACGACACCGCTCTTCGTTTCCTCTATCGTTCTTTTCGTTTTCGTAGAGCTTGCTTAACAGGAGAAGGATCGTGTAACGATGTTGAGAAATTTTTCTTCTTCCTCTTCTCGAAGTATATCTTCCTGTAAAATATTTTTTAAACAGTTAATTAGATTCATATAAATGTCGGTCGATTTATTTGTGACGTTCAAAATGGAATATTTCGAAGAATTATCCTTTCAAATAAATTATAATTTTATTTTAAAAAAGCATCGAATTAGATATTTGATTATAAATTTCGTTGATCTATCTCAATTTCAATCAACTTACTTATTGCCTCGTACACGCGTTGATAGAGAATCCTCATCGACATGGAGTATCCATTAATCATATATTTGATCAGGGATTTAGAGGATGAGAAAATCGCGCTCGCATAGCAGATAATATTCGAACGAATCAATCGAGACAGATTAATATTAAATTTTCAAAAAATCAAGTTTCACACTCAAAAACGTTTTCAAAAGAATTAACTTCTACATTTTATTCTATTGATCATCGTATTTCATTCTCGTGACAACACTCAAACACAGAGTGCATCAAATGTTGTACGTATTGATTTTAGTTGAGGGGAGGAATTTTCTTTCAATTTTGCACAAAGATTACAAAGGACTAGCTAAGTGTGGTTAAGTGATAGGTAGAGAATGCTGTGCAGTCAGCCGATTATTGGCAGACGGTTCTGCTGCATAAATCATGCCGGTCACAGACATCCCTGTTGATTAGCAGTGATATAGCAGTCTGTGAGGTATAAAGAATGGGGAGGGAAAAAAAAAAAGAAAAAAAAAATGAAATGAGAGAGTTTCGGGAAACGAGGCAAAGGCAGGGAACGCGGGTCGCAAAAATTGCTGGCCGCCCCACCATTTTTAGAAGTTTTGCTGGACAGTTTGATGAAAATGCGTTGTCCGATTAAATATGGCTCTCAATTTTTGTAGCTTCGTTTTTAGAGTTAGAGTTAGAGCGGAATACGACCTACTAATTTATATTCGTTATAAATATTCATACGTGCAGAGAAGATTGATATGTTTTCGTTCTTCTAAATTTTTGATTTGAATTACAATAGTTTGTAAAAAAAAAAGAGAGAGAGAGAGGAAAAAGAGAAATTTGAATTATACTTGAATCACAGTTTTTTAAAAATTTAAAACGTCATCGTTGCAGATAGAGTTGGTTGAATATTATAAAGTAATAGTCGCTAGCTTTATCGGGAAATGGGTCTCAATCAAAGTAGTAATTCTACTGTCTCGATATATCTTGCCAACGAGGTTATTAATTATTACATAACGAACCCTTAAAACTTGAAACGACCTGGATTTATTACGAATCGAATACTTCGATTTAATAATAATTTTTTCTTGATAAAATTTATACGATTGCGTAATTTATATAAAACTTTTTCTCGCGTTTTTTAAATTGTTTCGACGTTAAAAAGATCGATGATATCTTTTAATCTCTAAGATCGTTTTAATTTTAACATTATATTTTGGATCGATTATTCAACAAGAAAGAAATACACAAATATATTTAGAGGAAAATAAAAGGAAAAAATTTGTTAATAATAAATTTCGTGAAATTATTTCGATATCACTCGGAACGAAAACCAACAGCCATTTATCTGTCGTATAAATAATTAAAGATTAGAGTCTTTGTTCAAAAAAAATTGCGAATATTCAAAATTTCCAAAAATCACAGAGATGAATCTATCTCTAAATTCTTCATCGCCAATAATCGAAATAGAATATCGGATTAAAGTTGTGGTTGATCGACAAGATACGTTATATAAAGGCTGCAAAGTTGGCGACAGTTGCTCGAAATTGATATAGCGGTGTAGCCGGACTTTACACCAACGTTTCGGGATATACGATTGAATTAATGATCCGCTGTCGGGAACGGTATCGAATCGACCGTTTCGCCGTAAAATGGAGTACTGTGACGAGGAACTACCGGTCTGCCAAGTATTTATGATCGAGGAACGTTGGTCGAAAAATTCTTGCACGCTCACTCTCGATTTAGCTATAAATTTTTTAAGATCTCGCAACACAGTGGACGAAGCGATTTAACGAAATATATAGAAAGATATTTTTCAACCGAATCTTCTTCAATTTCTACATTTCCAATTTGATTCAGATTAATCGTATTTCTCTATTCTCATATTTTTCTTGATATTTCTTCTCAATATTTGATGCTCAATTTTTTTCAATGTTTATTATTAACAAGTGGCGCTCAATCGTTTTTAGTCAATCAATATTCTTAATATTCTCAATTCTTCGATTTTCAATTCCCAATTTTCTTGAAAAATTCAACAAATCTGTACGATTGGTAATCTTGATATCTTCTCAATATTTGATGCTCAATTTTTTCAATGTTTATTATTACCATGTGGCGCTCAATCGTTCTTAGTCAATCAATATTCTTAATATTCTCAATTCTTCGATCTTCAATTCCCAATTTTCTTGGAAAATTCAACGAATCTGTACGATTGGTAGCCGAAAAATTCACGCTTATTAAAACATCACGCTTGTCAAACACGATCAAAATTCGTCATCCGTTGAACCGTATCGAACGAAAAGGATGGATAAAAATTTACTCTCCCCCATCCTGGAATGACGGAATAAAGCTTAATACGGATCCAGATAAGCCGAAAGTATTACATATTTACGCGACATTTCGCAAGCAGTACGTATACCCGTGAAACGAAAGGAGCAAGTGCACACAAGTTGCCGGTGCATCGATAACTGTAAACATTCGACGCAGGGAAAAAGAAACGTGGACCGTTACCGTTTCGTGGCTTTGCTCACTTGAAATTCTTTCCCGGCCGATGGAGAGGTCGATTCATCGAGGGAAAGGGGAGGGAAGGGGGTAGGTAACGGCGACTTGTTCAGCTTCCCATGAACTATTCATGCATGCATACACGCTCTTCCGTATTACATTTAATGCATGGAATGCAACCATGTCAAATAGAAACAGAGAGAGGTAAGTTGCATTTTCAATGCACATATTCGACTATCGCAGGAAACTCTCAAACTTTGCTGTTAAAAAATTTATAGATACTTTATTAATTTGGGTAGAAAGTTTTCCATCGTTCTGTATAATCTTTTATTTATATCATTATATATAAATATTAGTTTAACTTTTGAATTAGAAGATTGATTGTATCTGACTTGATTAAGAGAAATTTTTCTTTTATATAATAATGATATGGAATAAGATTTTTTGGTAATTTTCTTTCGCTTCGTTCTTATGGATTTATATTTGATCAGATCGAATTTAGTTTATGAACTTATTCCAGTCGCGAATTTTAATATGCACGAGTGATTTTATATCCAGAGGATTAGATATTTTAGTATACTTTCAATCCTTCTGTCACGTATTCCTGAACTGTTAATTCAATTTCTTTTATGCTCGACCATCAGAATTTTGTTCGAATTCTGGATTGTAATAAAACAAGTTACGAAATGAGAACATTAAAGAAATAATGTACATTTGTTCTCGAGTAATGTTTGAAAACAAATTTAAGTTTTCTTCGAGGAAGACAGAGGTATATTAAGGAATCAATTGTAGAATTCATCGTAACATCCATAATTCTTGAACGAATCTTCTCGATTATAAACTGTTATATCATCTGAATCCATTCCTCCATTCAGTTCATTATCCAGAGCTAAATTAATTTTCCATTCTCTCTAGTTTAATTCTCACTTTTCAATCGTGCTCTCATCATCATCACACTTTCATTTTTTCAATTAATTAATTTTTAAATTAACCATTGATACAATACTCCATTCGGGTCTTCTTCATCCCCTAATTCGATTTGCAATTTTTAATTAATTCAACAGAGAGCTAGCAAGATGACGCTGCGTATCACTTGTATCTTCCGTCACGAGTTTAACACGCGTCTATTAACTGTCCACCATGTCGGTATATTTGATGCGAATGTTCAATTTTCACTTTAAACAACCTTTCTCCTAAGTTTCCTTATAAAAACTTTTAGAGTGTTAATTATATTCTCTTTTACATCGAATTTAAAAATCCAAGTTTCAATTTATTCAAACTTGAATCCCTCCCCACAACTGAATTCTCTTCCGTTTAGAATCAACCCTTCAAAAGTGTTCCAACTACTCTGCGCCCATTTCACAAAGCAACATACATACAACTTCTTAAATATTTACAAATTCCGTCAAAATTCGTGGAGAAAAAATTACGACTCCTTTTCCTTAAACCAACCTCGTGATATATACATATATATATATATATATACGCATTGCTGACGCAATACGGGCAGCTTACGTCCTCGCATTTGCATTTTGATTTATTTCGCACTGTGTGCAGTTTCCGTTAATTCAGTTTAATTCTGCTACACGGCATTCTATTATCTCAGTTAGCGACCGCTTTCCGTAATTAAGCCTTACACATAATTACGTAGTCGTGGCGGCCTCGCACGCGGATCGGCTTGTTACGTTTAATACTGTGAACTGTGGCGGGCTGGAGCCGGGCTTTAAGCCCTCGACAACCTTGACGGTTCTTTTTCCTTTTCGCGAATTTTTTCGCCCCAACGAAGGGGGGAGAAAGAGAATTTTCTTCCATTGTAAAAAGTTTCCACGCTGTCGAGAAATATTTTTTTCCTAATTTCAAGCATTCGCTGAGATTGTTCCATTGCGTGTTTCGTCGGATCGAGTGGTTAATTGGATTAATTAAGAACGATTTGTTAATCGAACAAGTTAAGATTGTAAAGGAAGGGAAGGATTTCTCTTTATTTATTTATTTTTCTTCTTCTTAATTTTCGATACAAATTTATCGGGGAAATTTTACGCGTTGGAGAGAAAATTGAAAGAAAAAAAAAAGAATTATTCGAAGAATTATATATTATAAATTTTTTTATTGAACTTTTATCGAGACTTCTTTTGTAAGTCTTTTATTCTACCATCGAAACATTGAACCAATTGAAACGTTCCTTCGCGTGTACATAATCGTTCGTCGTGTATCAAACGAGAACCCCTTCTCTTCAATGGAGCAAAGGTACACGAGAATGGGGAATATCTTGTAAATAGCGGATCCAAAGATACAAGGATCGTGCAGGGTGGTAGTATTCAGCATTCTCCAATTTAGTCGAATTAGCTTGAGAATTTCTCGTGCGTTAACTATGAGATTTTCTTCAAGTTCACGCTAACGAATCGCAGAGAGAAAGAGGAGAGAAAGGCACGAACAATCAATTACGTTGTATATAGGAACAAATTACGTCGTGCAAAAGTCACGAAATAAGTTTGCTTTACGGGATAGATTGGTCGTAATTAGCTCTTTCGTGTCTACGAATTGGAAGGTTTTATTTTTATTACTCGAATAAGGAATTTTTGAGACGTGTTTATATTTGTCAGGAATTACTATTCGACTGAGTTTCATACTCTTTTCAATTTGCATTGATAAATATATAAATATCATAATTCTAATGTGTAACAATGAATTGGATAAAGATTCTATCCTTTTTCTTTAATTTCTAAATAAAATTCTTAAACGCGTTAAATAAATTTTCAAAATTCTTCAATTCATATATTTTCAAGGAATTGAATTTAATCTACGTTTACACCTCTAAATCCTCTTATTATTAAATCTACAAAGATACGTGTGATAATTATCCTATAATATTTTCCCCTCTTCCCTAAATGATCCACACAATGATAATTTCAAAACAAATTAAGAGGAAAGAGGAAATAGAAAATTTAACCATCCGCAAGATGAACTAATGAGCCGACAAAAGCTCAGGCACCACCACCATCATTGTTGAGTTCGTGAAAAATCCCTAGCCCAAGGATAATGATCAACGCGAAGCGGTTGCCGATTATAACCGCGTAGGGGCGAAACGTAGCAGGAAGATAAATGTTTTTGCCGCGTACACCGGCCAGATAGGGGAGTGATTTATCCGACCCTTAAATTAATCCGCTCGGGGGCTTGACGCGGTGCCACGTCACTGTACCGCGCTGTACTGCTTTTCTACCGCTGACCAATTTACTGCGCTTTACCAGTAGTCGCTTCTCGTGTCACCGAGCCTCGAACTAGTTGCGAGAAATCGTGAAACGAACCTCCCTTTCGAATCGAGACTAATTGAAATGGTTGGAATAAGAAGAAGAAGAAGAAGAAGAAGAAGCTCGATTGAGTCGTGAAATCGTGGATTAGCTTTTTGAACGAGATATTCATTTATTTATTTATCATCCCGAACATTCCTTACGGTATATTTCGCATGGCGGAATTAGTTGAGAGACAAAGGTTTTTGGGTTGTAGAATAAGTAAGAATAAGTAGATACGATGAAACTTGCGTTAGTTTTATTTAATACTTGGATTCGAGATAGATAATTGTTTGATCTTGTAAATTGATTTGAATTTCATAAGAAGAATTCACGATTTTTATAAATGTTGAATGACGAATTTAAAAAATTGTATTGAAATATCAGATTACGTTTCTTTTTTAAGTAAAAGCAATTTTCGAATTAAATATCCAGTTTTATTTTTAATGGAAGATAAAAGGTGATGCGTAGCTAATTATAGTTATCGTTCAGTCGTGCTTAAACATGTATCCTTATGAAATATGTGTCGAGAGTCGATGTAAGGGGTTTAAGTGTTGCGTGACACGGTAGCCTAATTGCAGT
Organism: Apis mellifera; assembly: GCF_003254395.2. Lineage (NCBI taxonomy): Eukaryota > Metazoa > Arthropoda > Insecta > Hymenoptera > Apidae > Apis > Apis mellifera. Next base: position 3,179,487 of record NC_037651.1, read on the forward strand.
GATAAAATGAACGGAGGCCATAAAGCCAGGCACTGTTTCGAAATTGACCCGTCATTTTATCATCCTGAATCAACTCCGTCACGAGGGACAAAATAAGGACAGTGTCTGATGTTTAATAGCTATGGGCAAAGTTGTTAACCATAATCTCGTGTCCACTTTTCGTATAAATATTGAAATTGGTAATTTAATCGAATAACAGATTTTTGAATATTTTTTTTTTTTTTTTTGGTCGGCTTTTCATGCTAAATATTTCAATTCGATGAGGATAAATTTTATTGAAATTTATTCAGAATTTCGTATTTTTGTTTGTATTAATTTTAAAATGTAAATAAACATCAATTAAAGAGGATGAATCGACGATTGATTATGATTAACAAGTCAATATTTTGTTCATGTAGTATTGAAGGTATACAATAATTTTTTTTTAAATATTTTGTTCCCTTTTTGTGTATAATTGTTATTTTTTGGTAAGAAGATTTTTTTATTCGCAATTATTTTATTTATTTATTTATTTTATTTTCGATTATGAAACTTGGAAATCGATTTTTATTCGCTTCTGCGTTTTCATCGCGTTATTTTTGCAATGCAAGATTGAACATAACGCTTCATTAAAGTCAATTTCACGAAAAGTTTTTTTCATCCTCTTCTAAAAATAATAAAAGATTTTTATTTTTTTTTTCGAGATTTTAATTAAAACTAATTTTAATTCCTCGGTTTATTAAAGATACGTAATTGAAGGGATTGTTAAATACCGATTTGTGAATATTCACGAGTCGTAATTAAATTCCAATGGAAGTAATTTTCTGTTCAAATGTATAAAATCATTTGAATTCACACGAATAAAATAACAGAAACGCATGAAAGAATTTTCAACAATTATTTCAATTTAATATTTTCTTTTTTGTTATATTTATACAGAGATATAAATAATATTTATTATTACGTTATTAGTTATATTTAATATTGGCCATTTCTAAAATAATTTATATCATCGAAAGAAAATGAAATATTTCGTGTTTGATGAATCGAATATTCAAAGTCCGTACATGATCCAACAATATTGACAGTGGCATTATTAAAAATATTTTCAAAAATATAAACAATATTGAACTGTATTATAATATTTTCAATCCATTTTGATCCTTTTCCTTTTAATCTTTCGTTTCACGATCAATTATACTTTCAATACCTGTCAATATTGATTAAAATCTCACGGCTAACCAATAACTACTATTTCACCAGTATAGATAATAAAGTTTCATGGTTGACCAAAGAGACTACCTATTTCACTATCTAACAGAATAAAGTCGCTTGGCTGTTCAATAACGTAGTTATTTCACTTGTAACGCAATAATGTCTCACGGTTGATCAAAAAGATAGCTATTTCACTTACAAAGTCTCATGGCTGAACAATAACATAGCTTTTTCACTGGTAATAGAATAAAATCTAAGTGATAATGTAACAACATTGTAATATTTATATAAAATTTTCGAAATTTATCTGTCGCTTAATCACTAATAGATGTTGTAATGTTGACGATGTATCTTCTGTGAGAGATGTCGGATCGACTTTGAGTTACTTGCTTAGGTAAACTTTGCTGCTATTAGGAAGTTTCCTTACACAAGTGCGACTAGTTATACATTGTTAAGAAGGTGTATATTATATCTAGATTCATAAGATCTTCAAAATATTATTTTCAATGCTAATTTAAAGATTTCAGAGTATTTGTTAAAATGAATGCGTGGTTAGAAAGGTTTTGATATAAAAAAGAGATTCCAATAGATATCAAAGTTGTTTGAATATTATTAGAAATGTTATTATAGATTAAAAATCGATAAATATTTTTTATATACTATGAATTTTTAAAATTAAATGTAAATTTGTTTAATTTTTATTTTTTTTTTTATAATATCTTAGTTGAAAGTTTAAATGAAAAAGATACTTTGATGCTTTGTATCCTGCGAATACCGAAAATTAAATCCAATATGAAATTTTCGTACACGGTTAGACTTTTTCAAATAAAAAAAGACTTTTTCTCCTCGGTATTTTTTTTTTTTTTTATGATCTAACTTTTTTCTTCGTTAGAATCTTTTTTTTTCGACGAATTTCGCCGGAAAAAAATATTGCATCCTGCGTCCACTTTGATTGTGCTATTGATCGTAACATTTTCTCCATTTGTTTTCATAACAATGTATTTCCTTCTTTTTTTATCCCTGTTTTTTCTTTGTTATACAAATAGCACGCGTTGGGATATAAAATAAAAAGTTATGAACGAAATGTTTTCTAGCTTACTACAAATGATAGAAATGTTTTAAAGTTGTGAAAAAAATTATTCGAAATAGTTTTCTTTACCTTTCTTAAATCAAAAATAAAATATTCTTTCCAATTATCTTTTGTTCGTTTTAATTCTTAAGTAAAGTTTATTTCCTTTTTTCCCCTATAATTAAACAAAAAAATTAAATCATTATTATTAAAGTTGGAAAAAAGAAAATAAATTTTTTTTTTAAATACAAAAAAAGAAAATATGATTTTTCTTATTCTAAAATAATTTATTTAATTTCTAACGAATTTAAGAAGGTATAAATAGAATATAAAATTTGAGGTATAAAATGTAACATCTTGGGCATTGTTTCTTTATTAATTATTGATTATCAAAATGATTTTGTGATTATTATTACAAGATGCATATTCAAAAATATAGATTCCTTCTTGAATTTGAATAATTACATAAAGGGAATTGAAATGATAATGTTATATTGGATTAATTATATTACAGAAATCCTTTGTTTTTTCTGATTACGATTTACATTGTATTTTCAATGTTTTCAATATTATTTCAAGGCACTGTAATCATTTAAAATTTTAATCAATGCGGTTACTTTAATTAAAATCATTTTCTGTTGCACGCTTTCCATTCATTTATTGTATTTTCACGACTGAATCAACAGGCACGTTTAAAATTTCCTAAAAAAAAAAAAAAAAAAAAAAAAAAAGATATGCATATCGATAAAATTTTTAATAATTCACGTTTGAATAAATCAATAATTGATGATAGTGCACATCAATGTTCTCGATCGACACGTCGCATCAATGTGTCACGAGAATTATATTAAAATTTTATATTAAACATAAAAATATCCAACGTTTATTAATATTTATAAATATTATCGGAAAATAACACATGAATAGTCGATCAATGAAATGAACAAAAATTTACCAACATTGTATTTAAATAGCTTCCAAATGTAAATCAATGAATAAATATAATACATAAATAAAAAAAAAATGCGTAAATACAATTTTAATATGTAATCAATGAAAGAGAATAAAATTTCAAAAATATTCAAGATAACTTTTAAATTACATAAGAATAATATAATGAAATAATTCAAAATAAAAAGAATTTTATCTTTAACTAGTATAAATTAAAGAAGAAATTTCATTATTGCCAAACAATTAATAATAATCAATTATTCTCTTTCAACTTAATTTCCTCATAAAATTAACCACCTTCGTTCTTTATCATCACTCTTCCTTTAATCCAAACAACTTTCATAAAAACAAAAAAAGAAAAAAATTCTACGTCAAAACGAATCGTCGTCCCTTTCGTATTCCTCTGTCTGCTTATAATTTAATCTACGCGAAGAAAAATTCTTCTTCCGTGCAATTTTTAATTTATCATTCAGCGTTTTAAAACCCCCGTACTTGCAAACAAATTGCACATAGTCCCTGCTAATATTCCGAGATTCCTCTACACGCGTAGACACCCCTTTAAGCTCGCTAACTTCGAAAAAAAAAAAAAAGCCTCGTTGCAAGCTGAAAACTCGCAGCTTCGATAATCTCAGAAACTTGAACGAGACGCACGTTTGCCCCATCCTCTCGTTTAATCCTCCGACGATGATCTCGACAAAGCGTGGCAAGTGCAGAGAACCAAGGATTAAAAGTGCATGTACCACTCTTTCGTGGAGGGGAAGGGTTAAGAAGAGGCGAGCCAACAAAGAGATCCGCGTGGAACTTTGTATGGTCGGGCACCACCACCGGGTGGTGGTGCCAACTTGCTGAAAATGAATTTAGGAGACTATTTAAGTGGCGTGGAAGTTAAGACAGGTTAAAACGTGATCGAAAGATATTTCAATCAAATATATTTTTTGATTGTTAAAAATATATGTTGATGATATAATTTTGAAGAAGAATTAGAGAATATTTTATTTTGGCGAATACTTGCTTTATTAATCAACTTGGAAATATTATATTCCAATTATTTGATATCGATTTAACAATAGCAATAATTTTACAAATTATTTATATTATAGAGTATATACAGTACTTCATCATCCATTTTTTGAACAAAAAGATCGTTAGAAACCAAATTAAATACTAATTAATTTCAAGTCTAGTTTCGTTAAATCGATTAGAAATTTCTATTGTTTCTATTTCCTTAAACGATCAATTTTTTTTTTAAATTTCTATTAATTCATCTATTCATTAATTCCATTAATTCAATTTCATACGTATATTTATATATTATATTCGTACTAATATTCTCTAACAAATCATTTACCATAAGCAACAATTCAAAAAATCATAAAACTCTCTCTTTCTCTCTCTTCTCCCTCCCCATCATGTAACATAATATTTCCTGATAAAAACCAGGAGTATCCAGTTCGTTGATCAAATTTTAATCTCGAACGGTACTCAAACGGATAGGGAAAAATTGTCCAGCGAAAGGCAAAGTTTGTTTCAAATCAATATCTCGCAAATTGGACTTCAAAGCACGCACACTGTGTACAGATCATTGAACGCGGATTGAACGCGCCACATGACCCACATTCTTTTCTGGAAAAACGCGTAAGTCTAATAGTAGCGATAGTAGTAGTAGTAGTAGTAATAGTAATAGTAATAGTGGTAGTAATAGTAGTAGTAGTAGTAGAAAAAAAAAAGTGTAGACTCAGTCTCTCTCACTGACCTGTTCCACTGGTGCGTCACGCTGAATAGGTCGGTGAAGGAGAGCGAGCGAGACAACGATAGAAAGACTAGATTAGAAACTACGGTTCGGTTTGAACGATAATATCTCGATAACGAGAAGTTGTATCGATATGAAACGAGATATATTTTAAAAGGAAAGATGTAGTTTGATTGAGGATTAATTTAGAAAAAATAGAAACGGTTTTGGGATTTTAATAAATATTATACGTTTGTTTTGAAGTTATTCTTGTTTTTATCGTGTCTCCATTAAAGGATAAAGGATTAGAAAAAGAAAGAAAATCGTAGGTATATTGTTAAATGTTTCAATTTACTTTCCAACTTCTTTTCACCTTGGGTCTTAAAGAAATTAAAAAGCTATAATAATCCAATTTGTCAATTCCCTGGTCAACCTATTCGCTATAAACGTTTCAATCCAATCGGATCGTATTAGTCCCGCCGGGTATCGTTTCACCTTATTGACTATTAACCGTTCCAACTGTATATTCCTGCTAACAATTTCCATTTCTACGCATATTCCAAGTCCAGTAAAGCTAGAAAAGTTTTTTGATATAATATTCTTGCAGGGAAATTAAATTCTGATCTGAAAATTTTAATAGAATAATAAATTGAAGTAATATTTTAATCCAATAATCTAATTTTCCATCAGAATCTATTGATCTAATCCAACATCATATTCTGTTTTCAATGTATAAATTTATAGTTTTAATCAAAATAATATATTTTTACAATCTATTAATCATTTAATATATTAAAATCTACAAAAGATTTTTAAACGATTGATTGTAAAACAAGATATTATCAATGCATCAGAGTTTTTTCTTTTCATTAAAAAGATTCTGCGAATAGAAGAAAAGTTCTTCAACAGATTCTCTCTTTTTTTCTACTTAGAATAATTTTAATTTAGAAAGAAAGAACTTAAATATTCCAGAAGAGCTTAATTCTACAACTCTTTATTTTCATTGAACATGGCATAACGCTGTCTCAATCGCACTCAATCCATTTACTTTTACTACGATCAATGCATCACATGCATTTTCACCTCTGTTACAAAGGGAACTCAGTTTCCACGAGTTAGCTCGAAAGTACTCTTCAGAAGGGTCTGAGAATCAATCTCTCCCATCCCTATCCTCGAGCAGGATTTCCCGCTTGTCCTTGAAAAGAGAGAGAGGAAGAGAGACAGAGAGACAGAGAGAGAGAAAAAAGAAGGGCAAGAGGCCGACTTCTTTTTATTTGCCGCGGTGTAATGATCCTCAGTGGATGGGTTCACGCCTAACTACACGCGAACGGTAAACCGGGTGCACGGTTCGTTAAGGCGGATCCGCAAAACGCGATACCCATGGGAGAGAGAGGCGCGGCGTAGCTCCATTGAAATCCATTCCTGAATCCCGGCCATTCTCAATAGCATCGCGACAGGGATTTAGCCACGGGAAAAACCGATCGAACCTCGACCCTTCGCCCCCGTTTAAATCGACTCGCTAAATAAAAAGCTATTCCACATGTCGCGTGTACACGATGGGATTTTTTTCTTTTCTCCTTTTTGCTCCTTTTCTGCTTTTCCTGGCTTAACTTTTTATTCCTCGATTTCTTTCTCTCTCTCTCTCTCTCTTCTTTTTTTTTTTGAATAGGATAGAAATTTTTCTCTCCCTCTTTCCTCAGTTGTTAATAAATTTGTTAGAATAATAGCAAGGATAACGTTTGAACGTAATTTATAAATTATAAGTTTTTGTTTAAAGTTTGTTCGGTAATGTTTAATTGAATGTTTTTTGATTTGTTATTTATAATTGCATTTATTCGGTGCTGAATAAAAATACAAGTGCAATATTTGAGGAATAATATTATGATCGAATATATTTTTGAAAAACTGAATATTTTTCTTTTTTTGTTTTGTTTTGTTTTGTTTTTTGATTGAATGAATTTAATAAGAGATATATCATGTTATAGATTTTTTACGTTTTTGTAAAAAATTTTTGTAGAATCGTTTCAATTATTTCAATTTTCTTTTTTTTTTTTTTTGTAATATTTTTATGTAGCGGGATGAATTATTTATAAAAATAATTGGCGGTAAAAAAAAACATAAAAATAATTTGTAAAAATATTAATTAAAACATTGGAAAAATACAGTTTTTTATAAACAGAATTTCGTTTTCATAAAACAGCGAATATTATTATATACAATTTTTTATTTTAATGTAGAAAATAAAAATGATGTTAAATAAAAAAGTTTGTTAATCAATAATTTAACGAAACACTAAAAATTCAAAATTTTACCATTCAATAACTAGTAGTATTACTTGAAGAAAGAATCGTAACATAGTTTCCAAAAATTCTGAAAAGCATTATTAGAGAAAATTATGAAAAATCATAAAATCCTAGAGATCACAAAAAAGCTATGAAATTAGCTTACGAAAGAATCGTATTTCGATTAAATAATTATTTGTAAAATGATTATGATACAACAACAAATCATTACATTCACAATTACATTACGAACGAAACTTTGATTTTTCAAATGTACAAAAAAACACACGAGAACAAACCGAAAATTTTATCAAAAGCCGTCCAGGAAATAGAGAAAACCATGCCATTGAAGTCACTTTTCGTTTTATCCCGATATCTCAATCCGTTGTCGAGATATAAGGACTCAAAGTGTCCAATAACTCTACTTGATAGAGTTACGAGTTCTCTACGCGTCCCAGTGACCCTATATTTTTTCCTGGAAATCCGTTCTTCCAGGAATCGCGTCTGTCGCTTGTCTGGAATTTGAGATAGGTCAGCGAGACAAGGTGCGAGCGAGAGATCCGAGTAAGTGACAAAAACGGAGATAGTAAACGATCAAAAATTATCCTTTTCTTTGCGCGACGATATCTCGGGAACAGGAAGTCGTATCGAGATAATTCAAAAAGTACGTTAAGGAAGAAAGTTGCACGCTTCTAATGATTGTTCATTCGTTGATTAAAGGTAACTATGCTCGAAGTTACAGCGATTTAAAGTTTTTCTAATTTCAATACGATTAAATACGAGTGATTAAATATGTCAAGTTAAATATGTTTGTTTCCATTAATTAAAAGTTAACATTTTTCTATCTTCTATGTATTTTTCTTTTAAGAAAATTTTTGTAGCAATATACGATATTAATTATCGTTGTCTAGATTAATAATATTCGATCCTACGTTGTTTAACGTGCCCGTCGTAGAGAATATTGCATCGCGCATGGCGTGATTCTCGACACTTTGAGCTTTCCATCAAACTCGCGAGCGATTCACTCTATAATTATCGCCTCCCTTTTCGGCTCGAGGATCTTTTTGACCGGCGCGGCCTTTCATTAGGAAAAATTCCCTGCAATTATGGAACACGCGTCCCCTTTCTCTGACTCGAACAAAGATCTTGGCTCGGTGAACACTCTCAGTGAAACTGTTACGCGATTAAAATCCTCTTCACGGGTAGCTATAATTATTTTACCATGTTCTTTTCACCGGTGCGATGTCGCGTTTTATTTCTCTTTATCCCTCGTGAGTATTTTATTTATTTTAATTGAGAAAAGACAATTGACAATTGTGAATTTATGAGATGTTTGGAAAAACACTGATTTACAATCTTTGATCCTTTGATTGAGTGAATTCAGTTCGATAACAGGATAAGAAATGTTATTATTTATTATATTAATGTGTGTTCGTGTGCATTATTAATACAATATATATTTTCCTGTAAATTTGTACCAATTTTTATTCGATCATAATATTTTTGATATAATTTTTTCTAGATATAAATATATTAAAACCCAAAATTCTAAAGTTAGGATATTATTTGCATTTAGAAAAGTTTAGAACATAAATTTGAAGTTTTCAATTACATACAGTTTAAAAACTTAAATTTTTTTTTTTAATTTTGAAAATTATGAAGATATTAAATAACTCTTATATCGATAAATAATTTTCAGATTTATTATTATTCATAATATTCTGTCTTCATAATGTGAAAAGATTTTTAATTAATTAAAAAAAAATATATATATATATAGTTTCAAAGAATAAAATTCTTCCAAAGAAAAATTTAAAAATACACAGACGAAATTTGAAAAGGACGATACATATCGAGACGCGCGTCATAATTTATAAATGTTCATGAAACCGTAAATAAAACGCAAAATAAATATGAATTATTTGCCTCATATCACCGCTTTCGACGAAGTTGAGTGAAAAAATATGCGGAATCGATGAAAATGGATAGAACGTTATAACGAAGAAATTTGAACGATTTATTATTGGAATGAAAATATGAAAAAAAAAAAAGAAAAAAAGAACCGACATCGATGCCACTTTTTATTGTAAAATTGAATGAAAATTTGACATACAACGATTAAAATTTTATCAAATAGAATAGCTCCCTTTTATCTCTGGTAAAATTTTAAAGAAATTTTTATAATTATTTTAATGAGATATTCTGCGAATTTTGATACGCGTAATTTTCCCATTCATTTTAAGATTTATAATTATAATAGGAAAATAAAATTTTAAAGCTGGAAAAATAGTTTCTAAAATATATATATATATTTTTTTATTTTTTTTTTTTTAGTAAATTGTACATAAATTAGGGAAAATTTCATTTTTTTTTTATTTATTTAAGAGTAATAATAAAATTGCATCTCAATTAATTTTTAAATTGTAATTGTGCAAATGATTTCAAATTTCAAATGATAGATTAGAAAACTTAATCTTGAGAGAAATTCTTTTGCAATTAAAAAAAACAATTAACATTTCTGTTCTAAGATAGAACGAGTAAGCGATATCATAGTCAAACATATCACGATATAATAAATTTTTCTTGAAAGTTATGTGAAATTTAATGGGACGAAAGTACGAATGAAATTTCGAATTATCCTTACTTGGAAATGCAGAAATAAAAATGTACATTCGCCCCGCTTATATCCAACTTGATATTCAACGTCGGACGAGGTTCATTCTACAAAACGAACTTGTTCATCTCAACGAGAACGATCGAGTTGGCAGACAGTCTATATTCGATTTCTTTCTCCGTTTCCTCTTTCAATGAGTATTATATAGTCAGAATTACTCTTTCAAACAGAGTGTGTCCGTGTGTAACCAGCGACAAATAAATGACCGATTTGGCACGAACAATGTTTCAATTGTTCAAGCTGTATCAATGAACACGCTTTTTTTCCTTTCTTTTATTCTTATAACAAGGATCTTTACTCTCCTTTTGTCTCCTCTTCGTATTGCGTACGTAAAATTTGATATTTCTTTTTTTTAACAAACAAAAAAGACAAATTTCTATCAAAATTATTATTCATTCAAGAATAAGCGATTGCTCGATTCATAATAATAAATTTGTGGATCTGTTAATAAATATTTAATTCCAAAATAGATTTTTCGAATCGAAAGATTTCAAGGAAAAGATGAAAAGATTTCTGTAAAGATTCACTTTGCCTCGAATCGACAATTCGCCATTGTCTCGACATACTAATTAGATTGATTCGCGTTGCAAACTCGCCCCAATGCCTATTGTGTATTCGCAATTCGAACAGGAGGAGAAGAGAGGGAGGAGGGGGGCAAGCTTGAACGGAAGCTTATGTAAGATTTGGGGAACAACAAGACTGGATAAACTGGGTGAATCAGATACTGTCTGTAATCGCCAAGTTTCACCTACAGTATTGTTGTCGTACCGTGACACCCACGCATTTTCCTCGATGCGGCTTATTTAGTCAGCAGGTTATTAAGTTATTAGAATGCTCGACAGATTCGGGGAGGGGGAGGGGAGCGGAGGCTTTGACAAAGGGAACGTGGCAAGATTAAAAGGAAATGGGTTGTAAGATCGAAGATAGGCTTCGGCAAGATGGGAGCTAATGTGACACGGTTCGTAGTTTCGCTTCAGTTGAGTTGAGTTAATTTTAAGTTAAACGATACAAGGAACAGTGCAAAGTTAAGTTTCTTCGTTGCATTATAATTATTTCTGTAATTCGTTCTTACCCTATTTCGATTTTGATGTATTTGTGAAGAAATTGAAATCGAAGTTTGTTTCTCTATTTAATTATTCGATAAATAAGTAAAATAAAAAAAAACTGCAGCAATATATAAAATTCTTAAAAAGTTTGAGAGTAGAAATTTCTAATTCTTTCTTATATTAATAATTGACGAGAAGGATATAACTTTGTATATATAACAAACAATTATAACAAAGTTCATTATGATTAGTCTCATTTTGGATTTTTGGAGCCAAGCTTCCATTCATCTGTGAAACAATTTGATCCCTACTTGCGAGTGCCAAATTGTAAATTAATCGATAATAAATATCTCCTCGTTTGTTTCACACGTAGATATTATAAAAATCAATTACATTTTTTTTTTACTAGAAGCAACATTCGTGTCGCACAAAAATTATTTGTTCAAAATTCGCATTTAAAAGTATCCTCGTATTGCGACTCATTCATTTTTTAATAAAAAAAAAAATTAAATTTTTCTTACCTTCCCTATTCGAATGTTAGAAAAATATATATATATATATATATATATCGAGAGAAAGAGATCGTGCGAAAATTTTTCGCCTCGTCGACGAAATTTCAGAGATGGGCGAAGGAATGTTACCTTGTCAGCGATTTTCACGAGACGAGAGCACGAGTTTCGCGGATAAAGAGAGGGGGGATGGGTTTGGCGGGGGATCAACGAAAGGGTTGTGGATGTGTACGCGTGGTAATTAATGCCGCTGCAGCGCTGCGGGCCAAGAAGGCGGGACAGGTCTGCGGTGCGAGCCAAAACCAAACATTCCTCGAGTCGGTGTATCCGGGATTATATCGGTGTTGGTTCGACACGTAGCAATTATAAGCTGGCACACGACTTGTTTCCAAGACCAGGCTGGAATGACGGGAGACTCGATTTGTAGGAATGGTAGATTGGTAATCGATATTCTTTCCTCGATCGATTGATCATAGTTTGATCGATCGAAGATTATTTGTATCATTTGTAAAATATTCAGTTATTAATATTGTTTCGAATATCACGAGAGATAGTTTGGATAATTAATAATCAATAGGTTTGTTGTCGAAGAGATATCTCGTTTATGTAGATTTTTATAAAACTCTACATTTGTTGTAAAGTAATTTTTGTGTTTCGAGATGAGATGCTTGAAAATACGCTGCAACTGCATTATATAGCGGGACGTCGTAAAATATCTAGTTTCCATCCGTTATCCATTGTGTTTGTGTAAATTATACACTTCCTGTCAAGCTATGCTATAATTATCGTGCAAACTATAACCGCGAACAAAGTTAAACGCGGAATATCTCGTCTTATTTGAGTGACAAAAATTATAAACACCACGGGATAAACGCAAAATATGTATATAGCAGTTTGTTTAGGAGCTTAACGTTTATGTTAGAGCAAACTGAAGTTAACGATACTATAATAATACGATAATAATAATTCATGAGTAAAGTGTATCGTACAAAATTATAAGAATTGTTAATTATTACACTTCAATTATTGTTCGAATTATTTTTGTACACAAGTCAGAGGTTTTTTATTTCATTGATTGTTGCGAATTGATTCGACGAATTTCAGATATTCAGGAAAATAATTTGGTTTTTTTTTTATAGAGAAAATTCTTTTATCCCTGGTTCGAGTATTAAAAAGAATTAAACGAGAATGAAAATTAAGCCGTTTTAATGGATCTACAATGAGATAACTGTTGAATTTGATGAATAAATCCTCGTCTCGAGAAAGCTAAATTTCATTTATCGTGTATGACAAAGTTATATCGGGAAATGGATTTTATTAATAAGCAGAGAACTGTTAATATTATTGCCAGACTGTGGATGTTTATGCAAATTAAAATTAGAGAGGACTTGAAACTTAAAGTAGAAATCTGTTTCAAAAAATATCACGATAAAGTAATGAAATATTTAAAGATATTAATGAAATATTATTATCCAATATTAATGAAATATTATTATCCAATTTTTTTTTTCGATCGCTAAAACTAGAAATGATCAATCGGATAATTAACAAAACTTGTATATTCCCTTTCTTCGTTATTAAAATTATCCTACAATTAGCAACGAAAGCAATCAATTTCGATATCAAAATACCAAACATAGAAACACAGTTACGTAATAACCATTTAATTATCATATAAATCATATTAATATTTCTCGGCAAATATATATTATACTATACTTTGTACACTACGTTTGCCTCGATATCGATAAAACGCCAAGCGATGCGATCACATTTAATCGGGAAATGCGTTTGCGATGATTTATCGTGTATCTTAAGAAATCAATTTCATTGCGCAATTCAACGCGAAAAAAATTGAATCGAAAATAATTTTTTAAAAATTATTCCTCCATCCAAAGTGTTTGTAATTAAACGTTTCATTCCCAAAGTTTTTCAACTCCATATTTCGAGTGTAATTAAGACACGAAACGGGTGCGATATTTCTGGAAAATTAACCAAACCGAAATGGCAAATACATGGCGTATTACAGGACATTATGGCATTTACATTAATGGGGTTAATTATTTATGACGGTGTCGTGTCACGAGCCATAGGAAACGCTCTGTTTCATCCATTTTCAAAATCGATATTTTTCGCCCATTTCTCTCCCTTTTTTTTTTTTGTTTCGAAGGCCTTGAAAATCGACGCTTTACTGCGGATTTTATGGAAACTAAAAAAACTAAAAAAAAAAAACAAATTTTTTTTTTTTGCGCGATGAATTGGGGGGACGAATGAGTTTTTGAGTGGAAAAATCGCTAGTTTTATAGGTGGCGAGTTGCGGAGTTGAACAGGTTTAGAAACTGAAAAATATTGAATTTTGCAATATTAAAATTGCGGTTTGAATATTTGATAGTGAAAAAATTCCGAGATTTCGACGTTTATTCGTTTTTTGAAAATTTTGGAAAATGATTTCGAGGCACGCGAATTTTTTTGTTTCGAAATATTTTGTTTTTAGTTTTACAGAAAGTTTGGAGGGGAAAAAAATGATGATGACGTTAAAATTTGAAATTTTTAATCGGATACAGAAATGCAAAGTTTAATAGTTTGAAAATTTTTCGTTTTATGGTATTATAATAGTTATTTAATAATTATATCACAAGATAATTGTTGGATGGTTTAAAAATTTAGAAATTTGAATTTAAATAATATCTCCGCGAAATAATTTTACCATAAAAATTGCTAATTTTATGGATGGAGTTCAATAGCTTTTTTTTACAATTCAAAAATATCGAGCGTTAGAATTGAAGTTTGAAAATCTGCAGAGAAGTTTGCAAATTTTAATATTCGATCGTTGGAAAATTTGGAAATTTGAATGTAAATAGTTCCAAAGCTTGTAGATTCTAATTTGAATAATGTTAGAGCAGAAAATTGTAATTGAAGTAGCTTCGAAACTCCAAAATTCAAATTACTCTAATCTATCCTCAAATTCTCAAAGCTCAAATTTTAACATTAAAATTATATAATAAATTTTTTCACTTTAATGGAAATAATTCAAAATTTAAGCATCTAATAGCTACAAAAATTAATAATTTCAAAATTTACATCATCTGAATGATTATTAAAATTTTAAAAAGTAATTATTTTCTTCTATCTCTCTTAGAATCATTATAAAATTAATATCGAGTAAATATTTTTCTATCTCCAATTTTTCTTAACATTCAACGTAATATTAATTTTTTGAATGTATTATAAAAAAGAATCGATAAATTGTGTATTACTGATATTTTGTAATATTTCCATATATTCACATATAATTGCTTTTATTCCTGATAACTGTATTATTAAAGTTATTAACTGTACGTTCAATCGGTATTGAAATTATTAACCGTACGTTTCAACTACCTTTTTTCTCGAAAACAAAAGTTTAAATTATTATTCCTTTTTTTTTTTTTTTTTATATATTTACCGCATATCAGATTTAATATTCCCATCCGTTTTATATTCACACAATTTTCCATTCAAAAAAAGAAAAAAAAAAATTGCATTATTATTTTTAATTTCGTTTATCGTTTAATCGGTATTAAAAATATTTTTCCAATAATATATAATAACGAAATAAAAGAAATATTAAAACGGACTAGTACTTTAAAATTATTTCTTAAATTATTACTCTTGCTAGCATTCTAATCAAAGATTTCTGAGAACAATATGAAAAGAAAATTTCGTTGAATATTTTATGTAGGATTTTCTTATGTACAAAAGAGTGCAATGAATCCGGTTTTAATTTTTGATGATTTTCATCGGATAAAAGAAAAAGAGAAGGAAAGTCTCATCGAGACAAGGACATGTCAAGGAGGAACGCAAAAAGAAGGGGGAGGAAAAGGGCGTTCAATTTCCGTAGGGTAAAAAATTGACGAAGTTTAAAGTGCTTCTCTTGAATTGTCGCCGCGTATGACATAAGCCGTCGAACTTCCATGTCTGAGAGATCCGCGGCTCGTTTAATTCTATTCCATTTCTTCTCGTCGAGTCGAGAGACGAATAAACGATGACATTTCCTTAAAAAAGTACCACCCAAAGTGTTTGATATCCCTCCGTTCTTCTTTATCCGTGGAAAGACGCTCGAATAGTTAGATTTCGAAGTTGAAAAATTTTTAATTTGCAATCTTATGGGATGAATTTTAATATTACGAAGATATTAAAGTATTCCTTGTTTCTTTTCTTTTCTCTTTTTTCTTTCTTTTTTTTTTTTCTGGTAATTTTGATTTAATTTTTGTAACGAGGATTTGATTTTTAATTGATTTTTATCAAAACTCATATATTATTTCATAAAGTATTTTGTTTCTATTTATTTCAGAGATTCAGATCTATAAGATTTAATTTGTAATTATACGATTACTTATTATTAAATTGTTTTTTTTAATTCTTATAGATTCATTTACTTTTTATAGTGAAAAATTTTTGAGGAAGCAATATCTTGATTGATTTGCATATAATATTCTAGTGTAAACAATATCTTTTCCAATTTGCATATAGAATATTAGAATTTCCCATTGATCATACATTTAAATTCATTCAATTCGGACACTGCAATTCCTTTGACATATCGCAATTATTATAAACTCGTGTATATCAATTCGAAGCAGAAATTAACAATCACAAATATAATAATAATTTCTAATTCAAAATCCGCTTAACAAAGAATTTATCAATCCTGAAACAATCAAATCCGATAAAATGATTGATTTCATATATTTTGTTTCATTCAAAACGTGAAAATAACTTTTGACAAAATTAAAATCGTAATTTATTGAGATAGAAACTTATTGATACATATACCTACTTGTTTTCATCATCTTCCAGCATCAATTTCACCTTTGATCAAACAAATTTCGTTCTAAACATTTATAAATTCTCCCCCTCCTCTCTCTCTCTTCTTTTTTATACACAATTAATCCAAACGAAATACGTTCGAAATTTTTTGACACCTCATTATAGGAACACAGCCGAGCTGAAAGCTCTCGACCGGAACGCGGTTCCTCCAGTGCCGTAAATTGCCAAAAAAGAAAAGAGAAAAAAAAAAGAGAAAAGAAAAAAGAAAAATCGTTTCGAGAGCGCGGAAACGCGTTTCGAAAAATCTCGCAACGAGCCGCGAATTGTTGCGCCCCGGTGAAACAAAACCTCGTTCCCTCGCTTTTATGCGCCACGTTGTTTTTGCTCGTCGCGCAACAGAGCACGTGCTTTTGATACACGCGCTGCGGAAAACCGGTGGAGCCACGTTAACGTCGTCATCGTCGTTTGCAAATGGGTCTTTATTTGTTGCGAATGTTTCCTTTCTTTTTTTTCTTTTTTTTTTCTTTTTTCGTTGAAGGGATAATAAGAAAGAACGGAGGCAAAAGAGACGTCGAATTCGATTTATTCGAGTCGATACGTTCCAAGTGAAAGATATTGGAAAATAGCTATTAGAAATAATATTCGAAATAATATTATTTCATGTAATGTAGATTTTTCTAGAACGTATTGAAGATTTATTCGATAGCAGAGAATGTATATTTGAAAACAAAATGGAAATTATACGTACGATTGGAATAATAATTTTTTAAAATGCTAGAAATAGTATTTTATAAATTTTTCCAAATATTATTTCGTTGTGGCTATCGTAAGAAAGAGTAAGAAACTTTTTTTTTTGTTGATCAATGAAATATTAGATAGATATATATAATGAATTTCAAAGTGCAGTCATAATTATCAAGTGAAGATATTTGTAGAAATATAATTTTTACAATTGTTAAGTTTCTTTTATTTTTGAAATTTACAGTTTTTAATTCTGCTAGGACCTCTAGTATCTCATCCACCTTGGTGACTAGGAGATTAGGTAGATGGTGTAGTAGGTGAAATAGTTCCAAGGGGATATGGTCTCCACCTTCTCGAATTGCTCCTTGTTATGGCTTTATGACACGTTCATCGTTGTGATGATGTGACAGTAGCATTTCATTTGTCTCGTAGCAACATTTTTTGTTCATAAGATAATTTTTCCACTCTTGTAACTTGAATATAACCTAACAATTTTTAATATCTTCTAATTATATATATACTATGTATATCCAAAATACTATTTGTTAATATTTTATGCCAATGCAGCTGTAATTAATTGTATGTATGTTACAATGCCATAAATTTGCACTTAACTTATTCTATATTAGAGGAAAGAAACAAAATTTATCAAATCATTGTAAATTTACAATTTTTTAACCTCTTCTTTTTTTCTAAAATTATCACTACATTTTAATTTAAATCCTAAAAATATTGTTAAGCAGATTTCACTCTGAGAAAGTAGTATAAAGAGAAAAAGAATAATGGCAGCTAGCAAGTGGGGCAGGTTTCGATAAAAGAGATCATTATTAATGATACCGAGTCATGAAGATCAAGAGCTCGCGTAAACGTTCGTTCCTCGGGAGCGAACGATGAAGACTAATAGCGGAATCGAGGAGGAATAATAGGATACTGTCAGTCAATATTGCGGGTTTATCAATTTTATTTACCGTGTGATTCGGTTAAGAACCCTCCACTCATTTTTCTAATACGCTTTCCCCTCTTTGTTTTCTACCTGTTGAGCAAATTGCAAACAATTTCCACAATTGCATCCAATCAAGATTTTTATGCGCTTTACACAGATACACGTGTGTAATCGACAAGTTTTTTTAATTTGTTAATAATTTTGTTATTCATTAATGATCGAAAAATCTTACAATTATAAATATTATATTATAACAGTTCTTCGAATTATTTTTGCGGAAAATCGATCCAAGGATTCGATCAAAAGGATTCGATATTAGTCTTCGAAAAAAAGAGGCTAGGATCTTGGGATCTGGGAGATTCGTTCATCGTGACACGGAAACGATGAAGAATAATGGCGGCGGGATGGAAAAGTAATAGTAAAACGTTGGCAAACACGGTGGACGGCTTATCAGGTTTATTTATTGCCACGGGAAGCCGCGTTTTCGGAAGCTTTTCCACACAGCTTAACCCGAGCGTGGCGGCCACGTGGATCACCAGGGGTTTTCGAAACCCTTTCGGACGAAAAGTCGTCACGAAATTTCACCTCGATCGACACGGAGAAACGAGTTCTCGACACGCCAACCCACCCGCGCTGACCGTTCAACTTGGATAGTTTAACCGTGGATGGTTTCTCCAAGGATTTTTTTAAGGTTTTTACTCCCTTCCACTTTCCTTTCTCATCGGTTACTCGGTATTGGTTTTAGTTTTATTAGTCGTGACTGATTGGAAAACTATCGAGGATAATTGTAATGAGAGGAGATTGACTTTTGCGCGTGTTTTTAACAAAATATATAATTATATAATTTATATTACAGAATTATTATTATTATAGAAAATATTTATTCTTTTTACTGTCAAATTAACTGAATAACACTGTCTCAAATTTTCTTTTCAATCCTAATATATATAATTTTTATTAATTCATAATTGAAAATGTAATGAATTAATCACACGTAAAGAAAAACCACGAAAAACAAACTCGC
The DNA here is from genome assembly GCF_003254395.2 of Apis mellifera. NCBI lineage: Eukaryota > Metazoa > Arthropoda > Insecta > Hymenoptera > Apidae > Apis > Apis mellifera. Next base: position 3,198,458 of record NC_037651.1, read on the forward strand.
GAGAGAGAGAAAAAAATCTCGGCAAAAACCATCGAACCTTCAAAATTTTGTTTCGACCCTATACGTGGCAACAAAAAAAAAAAAAAAAAAAAAAAAGAAATAAAATCAACGAGCAGGCCAAATCGACAAACAGAAATTTCGAAACTCGACGGCACCTCTCGAAACTCGAAAAGGAAAACAAGTCGCGTGCACGGGTCGCGTGATTACGAGACGAATATAACCGGCGACCATAAATTGTATCTCGTCGCTCCGACAAACAACGATTCTCTGCGCCCAATCCTTCATCCGATTTTTATCGATTCAGTCGACGCATCAATTAGCGTTATTATCGTTTCGTTACACCTCTCTCTTCTCTCTCTCTCTGTCTCTCTGTCTCTTTTTCCAACGCCACGCCATCCTCATTTACTTGTCCCTCCCTCGAGTCGTCGATAAATCGCCTCTGCACTCCTCGATTCAATCGGTGGAACGAATTTCTCGTTTCTTTTTCTCTCTCTCTCTCTCTCTCTTTCCGCAATCTTATCTATCCGTTCTTGTCCCTTTCTGCTCCGAGCGGGCTCTCCAAGGTTTATTTTACAGATTCGAGCTCTCGATAATACGGCGCTGTTAGATAATACCGGCAGACGGTTTTTAATTAATCGATCCTCGGGATGCATGCTTTTTTTTTTTTTGGAAAGGATGAGAGAAGTAGATCGATGTAGGGAGCTTAGAAGTGTTGCACGTGTGTGCGTGCGATGAAACGTTTCTTGACGATTGAACGCTTTCTTACGTTTCCTTTGTACTCGGAGTGTTTTGCGACGACGGTTTGGATTGTGATCGATTTTTTTGAGGAATTAAGAATTTGAGAGGAATTGATCCGCGAGGGAATTTTATAAAAAGATTTTTATAACAGGAATTGCATCGATTTTAATATCAGTTGTAATATCATTGTGCAAAGTGATAGTAGTGCAAATATTTATTCTTCTGATTTGGTAATGAATTTTTATAAAAAAAGTTTGTGGAATTATACTGTATATTTTAGATAAATAAATTCGTATACACATCTCTTGTTAAAAAAAAAAAAAAAGAAAATCTTTTTCCGGAATACATTTATCAGTTTCGAAAACTTGTTCCTTGAAAAAAACCAAAACAACTTATGGAATATTTATATCAAAGCTTCTATTTCAAATATTTAAAAGATATCTAAAATAAAATAAAAAAAATTTGAAATTGGAAAATAAAATCTTTTATTCGCGAAGGATCAAGTATTTAATCGAAATGAAAAATAAATTTCGACCGAAAAGTAATAATAATAATAATAATAATAATAATAAAGGAAAAAAGAAAAATACTTTAATGCTGAAATTTCGACGAGAAATCGAGACGAGAATTCACGTTTAGTAATAACGGATAAACATTGAAGTGCGTGCGACAGTTGAGAGAACGGATTATTAATTGGAGATTTCGATGAGCATCGATTCTTTTCACCCTCTTTCCTCCGTCAAAATAATTTCACCCCGATAATTGATCGGTCGTCGCTCGTTTATCATTCCAGTTTCGATTATTGTCGTTTAGATTTTTCATGCTCGTCATTGGGACATTTTCTATTATCTGCGACTTCTTGTCTCGTCGGGGATGAATCGAAACGAAGGAATTCGATTTTAATATGTAATAACGCGTAGCAGTCGAAACGAGATGGAAAAGCATCACTCCTCTGTGAAATTATATTCTGTGCGCAATGTATAACCGGTGATACGAGTCCTTTGTGTCCGTGGAAGAAATTGCGCGGGAGTACGAGTTGTAACGGGATAGCATTGTAAAAATTTCGGACTACAGAGTGAAAATACTTTGTTTTTTTCTTTCTTCCTTTCAAAATTCTTGTTTTTGCAAGCGAAGAAGATAGACGGTTTCTTTTCTGCAAACAAAAAAAAAAATTTTATCCATTGTTACATCTTTTATATTCTGAAAATGTAAATTTATTATTGCGGTGGATAGTTTCTTTTTACAAAAAAAAAAATTGATTCTTTGTTAAGATTCATTTCTAATTTTATTATTATTTGGAATTTATTTATGGATGATATGTAAATGTGTGAATCAAATCCATTTTGCGATGTTAAATTTTTCGCAATTATTTTTGGAATAATTTTAAAATTAAAAGTTTAATTCGTTTAATGTTAATTTACATCGTTGATTTCACCTGTCGTTTGTCATTTATTCTTAATAAATCAAAGAAAATTTCCTCTTATGAATATAAAATTAATCCTATTATATTTTTGGGAATAGAGATTATATCTTTAATAACTCGTCAAATTAAGTAGAATCGATGAAATAAACGTGCATATTAAAAATTGTAGTTTAATAAATTTTATTGGAAAAAAAAAGAAAAAAAGGAAACAAGAAAGCAAGTCGAAAAAGAAAATAAATTTTTATATCAATTACGAGCTTTCATTTTTCAGCTTGACGAATGAATTTTTACGTAAAAAATCATTTGAAAAAGAAAAAAAAAAAACAATTCTGTATAAATCTGCTCGAATTGATTTTTACGTGGTAAACGAATTGGAAATCATTTATTTTCCAATCAGAAATTTTGCTATTTATCGTGGATGCACATCATTTATCATAACTTCAATCATTTATTTTATTAGTGGACTATTTCAAATTTTTTGTATCACGGATAATGCAATTTTGAAATTTTCGATTAATCTTTCTTTCATCCATTTTTTTTTATCCATGATAAGTAATATATAATTGTATTTATATTTTAATGAAATGCAATATTCAGATTTTCAAAAATATCTACTTTTTCAGTAAAAATAAAATATCTAAGATTCAAATATCATTTTGATATATTTGATAACTTCGTTTCGTTCATTATAAAATTTAGGAAAAATGCTAAAAAATTAAATTTTAAAAAATTTAAAATAAATAATTCATCTTTTTTAAATTTACCAATCAAATGTATATATATATATATATATATGTATATGTATATGTATTTTATATTCGTTTAAAATTGAATCACTTTTGTTGTACAAACGATATAGTTGCCTTTACGTGTTCGCGCGTTGGAACAAAATATTGCGATCGTCAAAGTGGAATTTATATGAAAATTTGGAATTTTTTAATAACCCTGTCACCCTGTCTGATATTGCATACTCGCCCCGTGCTCCAGTTTTTCACCACCTGATCCCTAATTATACACTGGTTCCTTCAACAGAAAATATCGAGAGACAAGCGTGTCAATTCTCTTCGCAAATTAGGCGTGAAAATAATTAAAACGGGAATGGGATAACATGCCGGCCTATCCTCTTCAATTATTCAACGTGGAAAAATTCGATGGATCTTAACCTCAAATATATATTAGAATTTGATCTACCGTGTCGAGGATGTTGAGGAAATTCCATCGAACGTATCACGTTTCAAATATTATCTGAAAACTTTAACGCTAAAATTGTTCGACAAAATCGAATTGATCATTCTCCAATTATCGAAGATTATAGCGAAGCAAATTTTGATAAGATTAATATATAATTTTTATTCAGATGAAAAGATAATTATATATTTAGTTATATCGTGAAAATTATTCTAGTATTTTTTAATTTCAAAGGATACTTAAATAGGAATAAATAGGAATTTAAAAGAGAAGACACGTTGTACAATCAAGATTTCATAAAACGATTCGATCGATGTTACGATTACTTTTACATTTCATACAGTTTCCCCTTTGAAATAGACTGTAATAACAAAGAATATCGATTTAATCCAATTTGAAATCGAAATTAATTTCCAATACTTATCCGAAGAAGGGAAGTTGGTAAATGTCGAAAGAAATAGGTAGAAAGAAATACCGAGCACGATATCGAGGGTTCAGAATGGGTCGTCGATAATTCGAACTCGGATAAAGTTACGCAGAAACGCGTGTAATTAATTCAAACCGCGTCATTAATACCTATCAACGATATTACTGCGTTCTAATTGCATTATCTTTTAACATAAGCTCGTCTACCTTTGATTAATATAACACGATCATCATCTTCGAGTTGATTTTTAAAAGTTAATTAAATTTACGTTTCAAGAACAACTCGAGACGTTACATTCAGGCTTATTCTATTTCTCTTTATAACGATAATAATTTACGCATCCCTGCACTTCAATCGAACATTGAAAAATATTTAAATTTTTTTCAAAAAATATAAAACGTTATATTCAGCAAGAAAATATATCTTGCTTTACATTTACAAAAATTTACACACCTTTATATTCTTTAACTTTATATTTAAAAATATCGAATTCAAGGTAATAATTTACACATCCCTACGTTTCAATAAATATTAAATTCATATTCGAAAGATATAATTTTAGATTTTTTAAAACAGAATAAAACCAAAGCTTGACACTCTCCCCTTTAATCCCCAACATACTTCCGATCGAATGTGTAACGAACATATAAATTTACCTTCGATTCAACTTGATATTTTCTCCTATTCTTCACCACCAATACCCGCACACCCCTGCACACACTGGAATCGGAACAAGATCGATTTCGAGCAAGGGCAAAACTTCCGCTCTTCAGTTTCCACAATTATTTCCTTGAGGCGGCACGATTAAATCCCGGTAGGCGCCATTACCACCGCTGGAAAGGGATCCGAATCTACTTAAAATTAAATTAAGAACCGTTTAAAATCCCCTCCCCTCCTCCGAACGCTGTCAACCCCCAGGTTTCCTCGAGCCAAGAAAATGCGGAGGGACGTTCTCCGCAGAGAGAAAGAGAGAGAGAGAGAGAGAGAGAAAGAGAGGAGAGAAAAACCGAGGAGACCGACCCACCCACCTTATCCTCTATTTCTGTATAACTTAATGACCATGCTCGACCAAGGATAATTAAAGGGTAATTAACGTTGGCCACCAGCCGATTCGTCTTCGTGGTTTGTCGTTGGGTTGATGGTTTTTAAAAAAAATCTCTCTCTCTTTCTCTCTCTCTCTCTCTTCCTCTCTTCTTCTGGTTGCTTTCGTTCAGTACATCCAGCCAGGATTTCGGGATGAATGCGAAACTGGGTTACTGGCGCGAACGTGTTCCACGTGGAAACACGGGATGCTAATTTTTGTACCGTCGAATGAATGGTTCGGGCGGAAAGTTCGGTTTCGTTTCCCGGTAACATTTCTGGAAAATGTTTCTGCAGAGGGTGGATGTCAATGGGGGAGAGGGGAGGGGAGGGGAGGGGAGGGTGTAGTTAGGGGTAGTCGAGAGTTATTTTGTTCGATGATTCGAAAGGAATTTTCTCGTTTCAAGAGAGAAGAATGCATTACCGGCTGTTTTAAGTGTATTTGGATTGGGAATATGCGATCGTTTTCCCTTGAATTATTAATTTTTAAAATCATCTTCTGTTGCTATTGATTACATTAAAGAGGATAAATCTAAGAAGAGATTTTGTATTTGTTTGAGTTTGGATATAAAACGATAATATTGGAGAAGTTAGTTTTTCAATTTCAATTAGAATTATTTTTTTCGTACTTGTAAATATAAAAATGAGATAATTTATTATTAAATATACATATACGTATATATTTCTAAAAAAATAAAGTAAATAGTAAGAAAATATTCATAAAATGGATATCTTCGATCCATTCCTCGAATTTACAAAATAGATGGAACTCGTTGTCCAAATCGCAATTAACTTAAAGCGAATCCTTTCCTTCGTTCTTCAAAGATAATTATTAACGATAAATCTGCTTTAACCCTTATGCAACCCCTTTTTTCGACCTCTTCTCTTCTTCAACATAAACTCTATTATTTTTCTCCATCTTGCTTCCCTTGAGTTTCTTTCTCCAGAATTTTCCCTCTTAGAATTTCCTCTCCTCTTCCATTTCTTCCCTTCTTCTTGTTTTTATTCCTCTTATATTAAATATTCGCACAGTTTTACTCCATATGTTCCTTTTTCGGTTTTCTTTTTTAACTGCTGTACATGCATCACCCCTTTGAGATGTTTGACTTTCCTTATGGTGGAGTTACATTGTTTGTTGTTGTTCTGCGTGGGAAGTCGAAGGGACTTATTATCATACTTGCACAATTGAGATAACATTATCAGGGAATATTGTATTACAGTTGTAAAATTGAAACGTGTTACGTAATGTAATATTAATATTATCATTATTATGAATACAACTCAAGTTGTTTTACATGTAGAACAACATACGTTTGATGATAAAGTAAAATTTTATCGATACTCATTCAATAAAATTATCGGAGATAATTCTATTTGAATAAGAAAGAAACGTACAGAAATCTACGATTCACGATTTCATCGTGAAATATAACTTCAACGCTTTTTTGAAATCTGAAATTCGACCAAGACGAAAGATAACAAAGGATAATTTCGAAAATGTATATATATTTAATTGGCATATGGAAAAATAAGAACGTTGTTAAGGACAATTGTTGCAAAGTGGATGAACTGCAACAGTTCTCTTGTGAACCGCGTGAAAATGAAGTCGTTTATTCCACGATGCACGGATACAGGAAGAAGAAATTCAAGAGTTGGTATTTCTCACCCGGTGAGGAACCAGCTCGACATTCCTACAAGCTGTTCCTTTGTAATCTATACCGGTCGCCTTAGGAGGAAGACAGTGGAGCGAGAGAATCCATCAGAAGCTAGCGTCTTTTTTCAACCCTAGCATTCATCTGGGATAAAACGATAGTTTCGAGTGCATTCCAAAGAATGACAAAGGCGATGCTCGTTTTATTCCCTTTTCTAAGACGAATAATCGTTGGATTTATGATTGTCTCTGATTCTTTCTCTTCTTTTCTTTTCTCTCTCTGACTTTTTTGTTAGAAGCTTGATCTTTGCCTGAGTATGTGAAAGATATTAATATTAATTGTTGTATATTTCTAGCAAGATCAAATTTGCAAAAGCAAGATATTCGAATATTGTTACGAAAAATTACATGTTCTTCACCTTTGAGCAAAAATATTATTTCAATACGAGACGTTTTAAAGTTGCACATTTTCTTGTTTGAGATGAAAGTGTGGAAGAATGGTCGAAGAAAATAAAATTCTTTCGTTTGGAATGTAAATTGACGGTAGATGTAGCAAGTAATGGCAATTGGATTCGAAATTCTTGTGATAAGAAGAATAAATTTTATCTGAATATAAGTGAAGAATAACATCCATATTTGTCAATCAACTAATAAACTAAGTTAAATTAAGTATTGATTTCAAAAATTTCATAATTTAACTTAATAATTAGTAATTAATAATTTAATTTTTCTATTACTTTTGAAACGTCCTTTTCATTCCATACAAAAATGAACTTATCATTTTTTTCTTTACATTTTTCTAATACAATTGAATCATCGATAAGATTTAAGTTATTCGTACAAGTATAGGTGTCAAGTAACGATATATATATAAAAATATCAATATATATATGCGATATCGGATTAAAAAAAAATTTATCAAATATATAATAACAATAACAAATACTACAACATCGAAACCTTAAAATACATAGGAATTCAATCTCTGATTGGAGTATAAAATGGATTTCGAAAAATTGATGCGAGATTCATCGAATTTAACAGTGACAGATATTGAATTAAAAGTTGTATATCAAAAAATTTTGTGATTCGGTATTAATTAAAATTTTAATTTATAAAATATAATTATAAATTTCATGATATACGATGAAAATTAAATTATATAATATAATATAATATTAAATGTGCATATTATTTTTTGTATATGGATACACGGGTAATTTTTGGAAAGGGTGATAAAACAAGTAGAATTCTTATTCATTTTAAAATCTTTTTGGAACGTATAAATTGAATGTCGGATATTCGTATATGTACCGAACATTCTTTAGAAATGTGCGTCAATCAAACATATTTTTCTGGATTTAAAAAAAGGTAAAGCCAGATTTGTGTCCTGCTTTAAGGAATATTCCTCGAAGAAAGTTGATGGAACGTGAAGAAAACTGCGATTCAAATCTTGTGTATATTGATTTATAGATAGTTTCCATTAAAAATATAGATAGATAAGAAGCCTTTTACGAATTCTTATTGTTCTCTTCGTGTAGAACGACTATGAAGATTAAAGAAATACTTATTTTAAATTATGAAAATACATTTTAACTTTAATCATTTTACTCATATTGGAAACAATTTATATAGAATCGTTATTCTATTTTTCCTTATGAATATTCAATGTTAGATCGATAATTAATAACAGAAAATCTAATCAAAATTTTTAAATCGATCAAAAATCGATGGAACAGTGTTATAAATAAAAATATTCAAATATTCATTCACAAATCAATTTTATACTTCAGCTTATCTTATACTTAACACGTTGTAGCGGGATATACAAGTAACAAGGGAATCTCTGGCAAATTCTTTATTAGCAACAGTTGTTTCAAGTTAACTTCTCGCAAACAAAAGTTTCTCCCCGAGAAAGTAAGTTTTAAACGTTTAATCGAGTTTTGGCGTTGAACACTCTTATTCCTTAATATTCGACGCTATTAAGGAATTATATTCGATGCAGAACAATGATCGAAATTACTTGTGAAGAATTAAAAAAAGATTCGTAATTTTCACAGAGGAACAAAAAATTGTCTACGAATAATCCAATATATATTATCTTTCGATACGCACATTTCTAAAAAAAAAATAAATACCAATTCTTACGATACGGATATCCCACATTTTAAAACCTGAATCACTACGTTACAATACAATGTATATATAATAAAATCGTCAGAAAACCGTAACGTGTCATCGGAAGTAGATCACCACCGATCGCAAGAGTCATAAGAATCGCGCGGTAAAGCGTCCATGCACGCGCGCTCGCGCGTACCGTTCTACATAGAGAAAGACACGGAATATCATCCTTGAAGGCAGAGATTCTCCTGGAGGCCACGAGCTTCTGCGACTTTTCCTCCGGCAGCGATCGGAGCTTGCGCGAGGCCAGCTCTGCTCTCTGCTCCAGAGAGAGAGAGAGAGAGAGAAACATCGTACGAGGGGAGGAGGATAGAAGAGAGATAGACGAATAGAGAGAGAAGTCGTAGGCGCGAGGGGGACAACAACGTAGAACGGACAGAGAAGCAGGCGTGAAAGCTCGGTGGTTGGAGGAGGACAGAGGAGCGAGTGTGTGCAGCGAAAGGTACAGCGGGTTGGAAAGGGACGCGATGATTGCGGAAAGCCGAGGAAAGAGCGAGAAGAGCCGATCGTGGGTTTCGGGGGTGGTCGGGTTGCCATGGCAGCTGCCCCGGCCGGGTAGCAGACCCCAGTCTTGCCGCGGCGGTCGCCGAGTGCGCACGGCTCCATTCCTTGCCCGCTTCTCGTTCGTCTGGTCGGTGATATACTCGGTGATATATGCCCGGTTTTGCTCGTGGCTCGGTTTTAACCCGGTTCTGGTGAATAAGTCTGTATAAGTGATCAACGGAGGAGGCTGGCAAGTGCGCGCGACCGAGTTAACAGTTGGATGCCAACCGTGATCCAACGACATCCAGTAGAATGTAATTCTTTTGCTGCTTGTTTTCGCTCCAGTGTGATGAGATCGCCACGCGTGAATACCTGGCCGCGCCAGGTGTCCGATCGACGCAGATTTCTCTCTTTCTCTCTCTCTCTCTCTCTCTTTCTCTTTCTTTCTTCCCTGTCTTTGTCGCTCCTTTTCGGAACGAGAAAGCTCACGCACGGATATACACACGGTGATTTTATAATAGGAGTTGTATAGTGTTGAAGTGTCGGATGGATTACGCATCGCAACATCGGGGATTTTCGAAGGCTTTGATTAAGATTTTTGCGGCGGTGAACATATTTCTTCGCGGATCTAGGGTGGGATGAAAAGGTCGGGGAAGAAGATTGCTGGATTTTAGATCATAAAGTCGTGGAAACGCGTGGCTGTGGGGAAACTGAGATAAGTGTTTTCGAAAGTTATCGAGTGTGGGATTTTAAGGGATGGTCAATCCTCCGCTCTCCTTGGAATTCGTGGACATATGTGTGCAATAAAGTCCGTTTTAAACTTCTTTTTTCGTAGTTTCTTTTGGTTATATCGTTTAGCTATGATTCCAATCTTCATTTGGTTTTATAATTTATATGAAAAATTTTCTACCAACGAATTTAGACACTAATTTTATTTTTTAATTCATAGTGACATAAAAGTTTTGTTGAGCATTCTTGGAAAGCAAAATTTATTAGTTTTATTACAAGTGATAATGAGAAATTTTGAAGATAATATTTTTGCAATTTCTACGTATCAGTTTCTTCTATAAATTTCCTGATTTAATGTTTAGTATTTTGAAGGTGTGCTTATGTTATCAATTCTACTAATGCTGCATAGTGCAAATGAATTATGATCAGTGACATTAGTGTAAAACTTGATCATTCTGAGAAATTGAAATAGAATAGGAGCATTTGTATTCATTTGTATTACCAGTTTCTATTAATTATATACTCATCTTATACCAATAGAGATTAAAACGATCATTAATAATATAAAGTTTTCATCTAAGATTTTATTTCTCGGTTTTGTGATTAGTTTTGCTAATATATCACTGTTTTACATCAATGGAAATTCATTACATTAATAAATTTTTGAAAATTTTAGAGCAATATAGATAGATAGAATTCATTTTCTTCTTTTTCATGAACTATTCAATGTTATCTCGTCACTTTTATTTACATTTGAGAACTTAAAAGAAGAAGGATGAAAAGACGAGTAAAAATTTCTTTATTTTGAAAAATCTTGGAGCAATACATGCGTGTTACGTCTTTTTTTTTCGTGATTAAATATTTTATAGTTTTACAGTTTAAGTGGCATCAGTTTTACTCTCCGAAGTTGGGAGTATAACTCGTTTTATAGAAAGTTTGTTTGTCAGGATTTGGGAGGATTAAACTTCGCAGAGTACTTCAAATCTTCGATCCTTGTTTTCGTTAAGCTGTCTGATAGTTTCGCAAGAGTTTTAAATCGTACTTTAAGGAAGGAAAGGGATTTTTTTTTTTTTTTATTTGCTGTTCGTTCGTTTCGCGTTTTATGCGACTATTTTATTTCCGTGTCCGTAAAACACGAAGGATCTGTATGAAGAATCGACGATTGACCTGGAATCGTGTGACGACGAAGATAAGTGATAGGATCTCGTTTCTTGCATTTATGAACGATGCATAGTATCTGTTTTCTCGAGCTTAATTTTTGGGAAATACGAAATATTCTTCACTTGACGTTCCATTTTTAATAACTAATAAATAGTTTCTTCATAATCAAAAGAAATTCGATTTTTCGATGTGCTCGATGACTCGAAGGAAGATATAAGATTTACTTTAAATACTCTATATATTCAACGAAGGAATTATAATAATCAATTTTCAAATCGCAAACTCAAATTGGTTTTGGATAATTTTACTTGTCGAAATTTATATTTGGAATTTGTTTACATTCTCCATGAATCGTAATATCTGATTTCCAACTTCGAATCTTATTAGAAAATGTTTCATTCGTTTCAATATTTATCAACTTCTAAAGCTTGCCATTTATCTGTATCTCTACAATATCCAATAATATTTTCAATCTTTATTATTACTTTCTTAATTTCATTTATCGCCTAAAATTCGTTTACTCTTTCCAAAACTTTTTCACGGAAATCTCTCGAGCATCACCTCGAAACGCGTCTTCTTCTACCAAAAAATTCCGCACAGAAACACCACCAACGATCCCCTCCTCACGTTCTTCGGATGCTGTAAAAATTTCACATCCTTCCCCTCCCCTCCCTTTCACGCGCGTATATAAAATTATCGAGCGCTGTGGAAACACGTTCCACCGCAACATCGGCCGTATAGGTAAATAAACCGGGCTCACTTTCCCTCTCGTCCACGATTTTCAACCCGCGGCTTCCCGATACCTCGCCCACCTGAATCGCCGCCCCCTACCCTCGACAAACAATTTTCCATCCGTGATGACGGCTCGTTTGCTTCCTGCTTAACAGGTTCACGCCCGCCGAAACAGGAAACGAGACACGGTTGAGAGATGCGAGATCCTTGGCTGGCTGGGAGATAAGCGAAGGAACGTAATTTTCAAAATTGAGACTGGAGAAGGTCTCTCTCTTTCTCTCTTTCTCTTCTCGCCTCGTTGCAATCTCGTTTCTCTCCGTTGATCTCGAAGGATCTCGTAGTGGCACACTTCTGATCGTTCTTCGTCAGTTTTATTAAGGCCGACCTCAACACTCTCAAACATTCGTGGGTTGTGTTTTTTTGTTGACGATTAAGTAGAAGAGAAAATTGCACGGGGATGGACGTGGAGGAGGGATGTAAAATTTTCAGAGAGTTTATCTCGTCGCGGTGTAAATAAGTTTATTACTTTTTAAGGAGTTGAGAATTGATTTCTCTTTTTTTAAGAAAGCGGGAGGGGAATTCATTCCTCTGTGATGTTTAAGGATCAAGAGAAAGATTAAAAGATTAGTTAGATGTTCTCCAGTGTGATGTCCAGTTTTAATTGGATGTTATTTTTTTTTTTTATAAACTTTTGGATGAAATTTATTTTACAGTGGATTCTGAAAAAGATTCGGGCAAGATATTCAATGTTTTTTTAATATTATAAAATGCAAATATACGTGTGCAAATTAGATTTTATTTTATTTTTTTTAAGTAATATAAAATTTTGTAACGATACTTTTTTTTTAATAATTGCGCGTAGATTGTTATTTTGTGAGAAAAATAGTAGATGTATTATTTATGGATGGAAGTGAAAAATTTTCGGAATATTTTAATAGTTAATTCGAAGTTTTAATTAAAATGATCGATTGAATCTTTTTCATTTCTTTTGAAAAAGCAAAATCTTTTCAGGAGATTGAAACATTCGATATTTCTTATTTCCATTTCGATTGATGTCTAAAGGTTATGGATCGACGAAAGAAGTTTTCAAGTATTCCTTTTGTATTTGTTCATACATTTTCAAGTATTCGTATCGTGTGCATTTTCTATCCATCGATGAGTTGGCTAAAGTCTTTACGTGTCTTTATACAAAGAAATTTAAAACCTGGTCCTTCTTTTTTTCGTTTGAACACGTTTGAAGATATTTGTTCATGATACGTGAAACGTGTCGTTGAATGTGTATTATCATAATTGATGTAATAATTTGTAATTACATTGATAGTACAATAATACGAATTATAGTATAAAATATAAGCATTGTAATATGCATAAAACAATATAAAATAGAATATAACAATATCATAATAACAATAGTTTTTGTAACAACTGAAACTAAAAAAAATAATCAGAATTTTATAAAATTGACGCAGAACAGAATTTTACCAACAATTGTTTATACATGTGTATTTAATAGAAAGAAACAGACTATTAATTATTGTATAATAAATATCCTTTTGTGAGTCTTGTTTCCAATTATTTTAATAATAATGATAAACGTTTGACAATTGTTTTCGTTTGTTTATTGTTTCGTTAAAAAAATGTTTCAGTTTATTATTTCTTTCGGTAAAATAAATAATAATAGACGATAAAATAAAACTTTTCGAATGAATTTTCCCTAAAGCAACCACGTTGTATTGTTTTCAAAATAGAACGTAACAAAATATTCAAACCATTTTCCTCTGTCAATATAATCTTGACCACATTCTAAACATTTTTTATAAAATTAAAGTTTTCCGTGCTCACAGCGTATTATTCACACTAATTATATCACTGTTACACTATTATGACAAGAAATAATGATTATTTCTTGAAAAAATACGAACAAACATGATTCAAAAATAGAAGAATAACTCAAAGAACATGAATTCCTTTTCTCAAGTTTTTGTTTATTTCTCAACTGATCAATTAAAATTTCACTTGATTTTTTAGCAATGGAGAAGCACACGACTATTTCCTTTTCTAAGTAACAAGACTTCTTCTGATACAAGTGTTCTGATGAAGCACAGGACTAGAAATCTCTCACCCAAAGATGATTCTTCTAATAATTAATCCAACATTTAGTCACAACTTTTTAACATTTATATTCTTTATTCGTTAATATTAATACTTACTATTTTTTTTTTGTTTAAAGTATTTAAAATTTACTTGCCAACACCAGTAATACACAATATACGAATAATAGAAAGATCCTTACTCGCTTAAATCGCTGAAAGCAACGCAACACCCACTCATAGTTCCTATCTCACCCTCGAAAACTTCGCAAACACGAGATCATTCCTCCACCACCCCTCCTCCACCAGCCTCGAAAAGAATTCGGCGTAACGCCACCTCTGAGGAACTCTTCCTCCGCACCGAATATTCCAAGGAGACCTTGTTCTCCTCGTTTTCGCAACCAGTTGCTTCAAGTTTCATTTTTTTTCTCTCTCTCTCCCTTTTTTCTCGCGTTAGAATTCGTAAATTGAGTGTGAATGTTGGGTATCGTTAGTTACTCGATTTGTTCAGGATGATACATGATACGTTATTACTTTGTGATGACTTGTCTTTCAACTCTGATTACGATCTGATTCAGAATTCTTATTTCTTTTCGTCATATAAAATATATAATAAAATTGGAAAATTAAATTATGCGTCATTAAACTTCACAAAAGTGAATCTGAACGATTAATATTGACACAATTTTTAGAAATTAATAACACTCTTCAGTAGAATAATATTTCACGTTATTTATTATTTATTGCATACTCCAATTCTTCTTTCATTCATTATAACAAATTGCAAAGTGTTCCCAAGCTTTTTCTTATAAATAAAAGCTAATATAGAAGAATAATTACTTATCAATATATTAATTTTATAAGTCAGATCCATTCCACCGCGTTAAATACAATAATTATTAAATTATCGTTCCTTAAAAGAAACATCTGTCTTCGAAAGGATGAAACTGTCTCCATCGAGAGCGCACATATATATCCAATATCCCGGCCAGTCGAACGTAATTCTTCCCCAGGAAGACGTTCTCGGACTTTTTTTCCATTCCCACGGTGGAGATTTCCACGCGACGATCGTCTCGATATCGTCCCGATATCCGCTCGATATCGATCAGCCGACGCGGCTTTCGTCCCGCTCTCGCTCAGGAAACACGTGAAGTCGATGGATTGATTGGCAACGGTTCAATCGCGTCGTAAATAAAACGTACGTGCCACCCAGTCGCTACCTAGATGTCTCGATAAATAGCGACCTCTTGTTATCTTTTCCAGACGTTTCTCGTGCGATTTCTTTCTTCCCTTCGCTATTTTCCTTTTCATTGTTTTCTTCTTCTCGTTCGAGAAGGGAGGAGGGACGATCGAAGTTTCGAAGATTTTTGAATTTTGTAACAGGGAGGATGATTGGAGGGATGTTGGTTCTCTGATGTGGAATCTCTGGAGGATATTTGGGAAAAGTGATTGTCGAAGAAGATATGTTTAAGATGTATTTTTCAAAGGGGGAATAAGTTTCTCTTTTCTATTGTTTTTTTGGTATTCATAGAAATGTGAAGAAAGAAATATATAAGATGAATGTTTAGATAAATATTTTGAAGAATTCTAAAAGAAATGTTCAGATTGTGAGATATTGAATTAAAATGGGTTTTCAATTGGGGAGATTTAAATATTGTTAGTTAGTTGCTTCTGAAATATTCAGTTTTGGAAAGTTTTCAAAGTAATATAAAGATACATATATTGTCCAGAATATTTAAAAATACTAGTTTCAATCAGAATAATATTATAATCATTTAAAATTTTTAATTAATCAAAAGTAAATACTATGTACTTTACTTTTTAAAGATTTTCTAAAAACTTTATCTTAGACAAAATTTCAAACTTCTCAATCTTCACAATTGCAACTATCCAACTGTGCAAAGAATATTTCTTCATCTCCAATAACTTTCATAAATTTAATATGATCCAATTAGACAAGCTACACTATTTTCTTACGATGCATAGCATTTTCCACAAAATCACGTATAAAAAGAAAAAAAAAAATGCAATCTTGAAAATTACATTTCCTACGAGTTCTCTTTTGAACGAGCAAGTATGCACGCGTATCGTCCACAAAGCAACGAAAAGCAATCGTTTGTAAATTGTCTGGCAGTGGTAGAGGAATTACAAAGTCCAATATCGGCCAATTCACGTTGTCCCATCACAGGTGCCTGTTAATCGTGCGGAAGTGTTTGACGAAACAGCTGGAATAATTTCTGTTTCTGAACACACTGTGGCCGACGTTTGAACGCGGGTATCTCTGATCTTTCAAACGATCGTGACCGATATCAACCTCTAATTGAAATTGAACTCGTGTTAAAGACTTCGATTAACGACCGGCAGTGATATTTCCACCGATGAAATACGTGTGCAGTGATATCGCCAGTGAGAGGAACGATTCGACGAGGAAGAAGAAGAGAAAGAAGAATACAAATACGAATTAACGACGAGTGACGATGTTATGTTATATTTTCGTTCCCTCTTCGCCATGTTTTCGTTTTCAAAAAGGAAAATAAGTGGGTGATGTTGAGCGGTGATGTTGTACCGTGATGACGAGCAGTGACGATCGCAAATTCTGATGAGTATTTATGAGGATATTTGGAAAATTGTTTGCCCAAACAAGAAGTAAGTTCGTGTGGAAAACACAGGTAGAGTATCCTCGAGTGAATTCGACGATTTATCGTTAGATGAAATTTCGAGATGCGAAGAAGATTATTATTTAGAATTACACGGAAATATTTCCACAATCTTATCTATCGATATATACAATATTTTTCTTTTTTTTTTTACAAATAATTATAGAATCTTTCTCCCTATTTGCAATTCAATTTGAATAAATTTCCCAGTGAAATTTACTCATCGAAATTCGTGTATAAATAATATATTTTGAAATCGTGCCATTTAATCATAATAATTTAAGATCTATATAAACATCGACGTAATACAAATCTCGAATTCTAAACACGACAATTTAAACACACGACAAAGGGAAAATAAGAAACATTGTTCATCTATCTCCAAGAAAAATAAATAAATAGAAACATTCGATCAAATATTCTCGCAAATGACTCACTCGTTCGAACGCATTTCGATAGAGCGGATCGGCAATCGAGCACGACAAGATATCCAAGGGTGATTAATCCGACAGATTCGAAAGCAAATAGCCGCGTTTCCTCGCCGATACCACCCAGGGATCTGGGTGCTCGGCTGATTTTTACGCAGCGCCGCAATTTCATTCTCCTCAAACAAGATCGTTCCCAACCATTTTATAGATTCTCGATAATTAAATCGAGGAATCGCTTTCCAAACCGATTTCTCCACCGTCGAATCGGATTCGAATTTTACCAAAAATTTGATAATCCTTGTATTTCCATTATTTGTGATTATCATTCGTTCGAATAACGAGGATGGATCCATTTGGATGCTGAATTATTGAACGAAACGATCGGTGAGATTCTTTTTGATTTTTTGGTCGAGTTAACTATATCACGGACGTATTATGGAACAAAGAAATTATAATTATAATCGTATTGTCGTTAAGTTTTTGTCGCTTTTCGTCATTAACTGATTTAACTCGAAAGTTAAAAGCGTCCGTTTATTTTCCCGTTCAATTCAATATGCAATATCCTTGTTTGATGCGCAACAAAGTTTTATGGAATTTTAAAAGAAACTTTAAGGAATCAAAGTTTAATTCTCGATATTGTATTACGTGGAAATATTAAGTTTCTTAATTTCTTCCTTGGTTGGTCTTAAACTGATTTTCCCGCTTCCTCAGAAATTTTTCTTTTCTTTCTTTAAGGAGAAAGTGTTATAACGATTTAAATACTTCCAACTCGAATTTACTTCTTTTCAAATCAGATCTCGTTCAAAAATTATTGAAAAATAATATATCGTGTATATCTAACATCGATTTGAAAATAATTCGCGTAGAAAGATTCCTCTAGAATGGATTATTGGTGTCGAAATCTTGTGGTGGTATCGCAGCGATACTATGGCATTCGTTGATTAGAACGCGTAATTACAGTTTCATCTCGTTAGAGGGTAAACGATTGCATTCTCATCACGGTGGACAATAAACCGGTTCGGTGATTACACGTCGTGATTCGAGGGACAGCTCGTGCTTACGCGAAATTGATGCACTCCTTTTGTTTCGTGACGGTGTCACTGGAATGCGCTCACGTCTGGCCATTCGCGCCCCTATTCCACTTACTACTTCCATGCATTCTACCGTCTCGTATCTCTCGTTATCTCCTTCTCTCTTTTTCTCTCTACTCTTTATTAAAAACGATTGTCGTTGGTATTGTTGCAAGTGCGACGACAGAAGAAGATTACGAATGGAAGGGAAATAAATTCCAATTTTAGGAGGCCAACCAACAAGATAATTCATCTCACTGGCGAAGATGGAAAAATTGGAATGAAAATCTCTGGTTTCACTTTCGCAAGGGTTAGATATCTATTCATCCGAGTTTTTCATCGGGATCGAATCGAAAGGTTTCGCGGGTTGAATGAAAAAGGCGCGGAGAAACTGGTTGGAAAGATTCCTGGCTCGATCGTATTTTTGTCGCCGGTATTCTTTTCTCTCTGGCCATCCGTGAATCCACCGTGAAAGTATCTCGAAACGATATTATCGCGAGGGAAGCTGTCGAGATTTTTATCGGTCCACTTGCTCCCCCGACAAAGACAACCTCTAACCTCTTCTCCGTTCTTCCACCGTTTCCTGGACGGTGAATATGGCGAAGATGGATTTTGAAAGATGGATATCGTATCTCGTGTATTCGAAAACTATTCGAAAGGAATGAATATTATAGCGATAATATTGATTTATAGTTTCCAATTCGATCGAGTTTTTCCAAGTTTCGAAATTGGATAATTTGAAAAAACATGGATAAAGTTTATCAAAATTTCTTACGTGATTTTAGATTAACGAGATGAAATTTCTTCTCTGCAAGAGAATCGTTTCACGGAGAGTGATGGAGAGCTGTAATCTTGGAATAAGCAGAGAATTCGATAATCCATCCCCGTCTGTTGTTCGTCATAATACGGCCTAAGTAGTTTGATGAAGCGTAAATACGGGTGGAGGACTGTTACGAATTTTGTATGGCCGAGAGGTGAGAGAGAGAGAGAGAGGGAGAGAGAGAGAGAGCTAACAGAGTTTAGTGGAGTGAGTTATTTGTGGTCGGACAACCGCACAACGGCCTGCGAAATTTTCGATCGAGTTCCTCTCCCTGGCGATTTTTGTCAGTGTCAAAAAAAGCAATAATTCGACGAAGCGGGCTGATCAATTTTCGAGGGAAAAGATATTGAAAATAATTGCAAAAATCGACGTTCCAATTTTTCATTCGATGAGAATAATTGTTTCTCGAATTAGATATTTTCTATCATTCGCGGATAGCTGCGATATAGGAAATGGAAATTAAAATTGAGCAATAAGTTTAGCTTTTAATAATTTCATTTGATTTGTAGATCGATCGTTCGCCATCGAAAATCGAGTTAAATTAATTCGAAAGGAAATCTAATGATATATTATTATTTATGAAGTGGAAAGGAAACATCAATTCGATCTAACTTTTCAACCTTAAATTACACCGCTAAATTAACACTTTAAAAATTCATTCAACCCTTTTGAAATGGATTTTCCTTTAAATATAATAATAAACGTATCATAATAAATTAATAATCTCGCTTCTTGGATGGATCCACTATTCAAAAAATCCCAACAATTCAACAAGCTTCGAATCCTTGCTGCTATAATGAATTTAAAAAAAGAAAATCCAGCAACATCTTTCTTTCTTGAACCAAGCAAGAATCATCGATCGAACCATCGACTTCTCCTTCCGATTGAAACTGGAGAAAAAAAAAAAAACAAAAGAAAAGAATCGTCCGCATAAAACAACAATCGATATTGATTTATGCAGATCCCCTCCAAGTTGGGGCGAGATATGATTTATGCGAAATTCCCGGTGAGACAGATTCGTGGTACGCTCAATTACAGACAGGCCACGCTAAATAACGAAAGGTGGCCGTGATAGATGGAGACAGGTGTATCCAAGCCCCGATTGCTTCCTCCGACTAACAAGAGAGGTTAAAACGATTGCCAGACGAAATGCGGCCGGATTGCATCCGTGCTCGGTCCTACATTAGCATATTTATGAAGAGGGAATATTCAGCGGAACAGGGAGGGAGGGAGGGGAGGTGGATTTAATCGATCTTTGACGAGCAATACGTCCCTTCCCCCCTCGCGCCCTTAGAATCTGTCCGTTCGAATAATTAATCCGGCCAGTAATACGGAATTGAATTTTCAGGGAAAGTTTTCGAAAGAGGGAGGGAGGAGAGGGTTTTTTTTTGAGGGCCTTTGATAAAAAAAGTTTGATAAGAATCCTCGAAGAGGCGGCGTTTTTTTTATCTCTCGACGGGAAAGTTGGATTAAAAATTATGGAAATAATATTTGATAACCGGTCTCGATATGTTGAAGTTGGAGGAAGAGGATTGTTGGAGAGATTTTTTTTGTATTGTTAAGGAAGAAAAGGAAATGGGAGAGATTAAATTCGTGTAATTTGATCGTGCGATTATTGACAATTGAAGATTGGGTGTAATTTGGCTGAAAAATAGCTTTTTCTTTTTTTTTTATTTTATTATATAAAACTTGAAAGTATCAAGTATTTAATAATTAAAGTGAAAAGTTTTCGAAGATCGAAGCTCGAAGGTGGTGATGAAAGAAATAAATTTTAATATATACTCTTTGAACAGGATTTATTTTAATACGTGGATTAATATTGTTAACTTTTAAAAAGTGAAAATATGTAAATTAATTATTACAAAATGTTGCAGTTGAGATTAAAAGTTTTCATTAAATATCATTATTTGGATTGATTATTGGAAAATTTAAAATATATTTATTTAACAATTTTGATCAAAAGTATTATTTATCAGGCATTATAATATTGAATATTTATTTTGTATTCACACTCGCGAAAGGAGTTATATTCAATTTCATATTCGAACTTTAGTTATATTTATATTTTCAAATTGGATGATATTGGATACAAAATTAATATTAAATGTTAAATATTAAGTTAAGATTAAGTTAACCATACTAACAATTTCAAAATGAAAATAACATATTTTAATTTTTAATTAAATCTTTTCTAAAGCTACAGGATATATTATTCTCTCGACACAATTATAAACATCACAAAAATATATCTGATTGAAAAAAAATATTAAGAAGAATAAATAAAAATAAAAAGCTTCGATTCAAAAATATATGCTCATCGAAAATTATTGAAAATAATTCTTTTTCTCTAAGCAAACCTTCCACTTATCTCTTATCGTCTTTTTTGGACACGTTTCCCCATAAAGTTCACACGTGCCCTAAAATTCTGGCACATCGTCGTCGATTCTTTACTTTTCCACTTTCAACTCGACAACACGTGGCGCAAATACGTATACAACGTAAACCATTTATACACGTTGTGAAAAATTATACCAAGAAATTTAAATAAAATCCAGATAAACGAAACTTGCCAAACAATTAAAGAACAAACCTTCTTATAAGTGTCCAAATAGTTTCAAGCAGTTCAAAAAAATTAACCAACAATAATTTCCAAATCATCGAGACATTTTTGAAAAAAATCGTCATCAGAGCGAAGCAGATCGTGGGCGGCCGGCATCGTCAAAGTATTCGTCTTTCAAAGAGTTTCGATCGATCGAGGGAGAATGATAATTCCTTTGACGACCGCGAATGCTCGCCCGGAAGATTGAATCGAAGTTGGAAAGAGGAGGAGGGCGTTCTTACGGTCCCAAGAGTTCGACGGATCGATTTGACCGATGGAGAAGGGCCCTCCCCCCTCCCCCTAACCGACCAGTGGGCCTTAAGTGATTGTCGATATGTCCTTTGACCGCGACCAATCTCGTGAGAAGGATATAATCCGCCCCTGGTTGGCGTGATTCGATTAGGATCGATCCTCCTCTCCCCTATTCCCCGCCCTGGCTGGCTCCATCTTCGATTACCATGCCCTTTGACCCGATGCCGAACGTTAATAGAATGCGAGGCAACCTCGCGAGAGCAGGGAAAAGAATTCTCGTTACTCTTGCGAGAATTTAAGGGTTGTGTTTCCAATGGGGAAAGTATATTTCGAGGGATGATAAAAGGGGGGGATTTTTAGAAAATAAAGTTAAGAATTTGGTCAAGAATTTATTTTTTTTTTCTTTTTCATTCGTTCGAAAGAGAAAGGAGCATTGAAAAAGTAAGTTTAGTTTTAAAAATTTCGAATAATAAATTAATTTGAATTATAATATTGAAGTAAGTTTATTCGTAATTATTAAATTTTGTTCATCGTTCTATTTCTAATAAGAGAAGATTCATTGGACTGGAAGATTAGATTTAATTAACCTGGTTTTCTTTCAATTTTTTTTTTTTCGTTATTTGTAATCACTATTTATAGACTTCTATTATTTATAAACTTAGGGGTTGAATGGATTGGTCTTGTACACGTGGGCGTCTGCCTTTCTCAGGGGTAGAGGTATTTTGCTAGAAATAGACGATGTATAGAATGATTAACCTTGACGAGGTTTCTTTTTTAATTAATTTTTTCTCTCTCTTTTTCCTTCATCATTCACGATCACGTATATTGGTAGCACGCAACGTGAACATTTTTGTATCCAAATTTTGTATCCAAATCAATCTAACGGAAATTTAATCCGGACTATCATTCGTTACATTTCGTTGCAAAATTTGATAAATACAAGAAAAAAAAAAGAAGAAGAAAAATTCGAGGAAAGAGAACCACAAAGATACTAAAAAGACACATTTATAAGAAGTGGAACTTTAAGATAAGGAACTCGCTCCCCTGACAATTCTTGGAAAGGCAAAATTAGAAAAGTTTTGATACATTTTCCAAGCGAAGTTTTAAAAACAACTTTGATATGACGAAGACATTTTAATTCGACACGATGTAATAAAAAAAGTATTGGTAATGGACCAAGTGAAATGAAATGTAAATTTCATTCTTAATGAAACAGTGGAAACAATTATCAGAGGAAAAGATGTGGCAAAATCTTGCAAAGGGAAGTCTAGGTTTGAGAAAACCTATAAAATTTTCTGCGATTCTTTAAAACTTTCTCTGATTCCGAAGTGTATATAAAATAAAAATTGCAAAAGTGTAATGTAACTTTCACAATGCAATGAATCTTAGCAACGATCGATCCATCGTGTGAACGGAGTTTGATCAATTTTTAAAACGACAAATTAATTGTCGAGGAAAATTAACTATATTTAAGTTACGATCAATAGCGAAGTGAATGCTTCATAGAACCTATTAATTATATGAGTTCGAGATTATCGGATATTATGTGCAAAAGGGGGTTCGTCTCTGGTGAATTTAGGTCAAATTACAACCAAGTTTCTGAACTATAAACTTTAAACTTGTCCAAGCCTATTGAAATAATAGTTGGATGATTTCTCAGAGGAATCCTTTCTTCTTATTTTCTCCAGCAAATAAATTTATAATTGTTGGATCAATTCGTTTCAACTGTATTTAAAAAGAGAGAAACCACATTTTATTTCTCTATTGATATCTTTCAATGAGAAATTAAATTTTCTTTTTTTGAATCAATTTGTTTTTCATGAAAAAATTCCTCCACGTGTGTGAAAATTTCTATACATCAAGCTATCATCGTAATTTGTTGATTGGATATTTGAATTAATAAACGAAGAGATGAAAAAAGAAGAAATGATTTTAAATGGATAGATTTTATCGAGGAATTAATTACATCTGTGATTTTAAACGATTTAATTTGTATCGAAGAATTATATTGGATAATAATGAAGGGTTAATTGTTTAATTAATTGGATTTGATTAAATGGATCTGAAATAATTTTAAGGGAAATTCAAGAGATATATGCTTGCAATTTTTTTCTGATATTTTTCGTTTAAAATTAGATGTGTTTTAAAACTATGCACGAAAGAATTTCTGGAATTCTATTTGCCACTCCTAACGTGTTGGATATTCGAGTTAATAGCAAGAGAGAAAAGCAGAGAAAAAAAATTATATACTTGCAATTTTAAATGCTGAATTATATCGAAGAAGTAATTATCTGCTTATTAATCTGATATTAATTAACTGTCTACTATTTGAATGGAATTAATTATCTATGATTCTAAAAGTAGAAGAATTTCGAAGAGTCAGTTGTTTAATTATTATTCCAAAAAACTAGTGGATTTAATTATTAATTATTATTAAACTCATGAAATATTAATGAAAAATATATTTTCGGAATTTAAAAGTAATTCATTAAAAGGAATACAGATCATCCACGTGTTTGAAAATTTCTGAGAGGAAAGATAAAAGAAATTAAAATTAATAACATAATAAATCGAACATTTTAATTTCAATTTATTTTATTCTGTGGTTTATGAAAAATTATTACAATTACATAACAATGAGATAATTCCCTGAAAATTTGAAATTAATTTCTATTGCATTAACAAAAGATCGAGTAACTTAATTGATTTAATTAAACTTGAAATTTCGATAAAAACAGTCTCTCTATTACGATACGAGATTAAAAAATATCGATGATACGATAATGAAAACTCTAAGGGAAGAAAACAACCGCTTAATGTAGGAAAATAAAGATTGGTTGGAAAATGTTTCTAAAGCAGCCTTTTGCACTCTTTTCATCCCAACAATATCTTAGAGTTCTTTTAATTCTGAAGCTTACTTTCTAGCAAAACCTCCGAGAAGGAAACTTCCCTTGTCAAAAATTCAGAAGTTTCTGGCCCATTGTATTATCCTACTGAAATCATAAAGCTCAAAGTGAAAGCTTCTGTAAAACTCGTCTTAAACATATATACATGTGGAAATAAAAGAATAAGAAATCTACTCAAAATTACATCATCAACTACATTAGATATATAAAATAACAAAATTTTGTTATTAAATAAAATCTATAATGCATGATGATTTAAAATTATCAAATTGACAAACTTGAAAGATTTAATTCTCAACAAACATCCTTCACATCTTAATAATAAAAATATCTGAATATCAAATGAAACAATAAATATTTTAATAATTTATATCTTTTAAATTTTTATTCAATTACTTAAATAAAAAATAAAATTTTACTATTTTCAACGTCTCTTTAATGATTCTACGTATCTACTCGCAACAAGAGGCTTATATTATCTCATTATTACATCATTTACCAGCTCCATGCCAAATTAATATTTCATTAAACACAAGTTCCAAAGAAAGAGAAGTCCAAGAGAGCATAGAGGACAGAAGAAAGAAGGAAAGCTAAGATGGCGAGGGGAAAGAAAAGAGGGGGGCGAAAAAGAAAAAAGGAAAAAGTCGAAAAAACGCCCGAGGAAATGGCCTACAGACTTTTCCACTCGCGCTCAAGCACACCCACTACCGCGATATTTCTTCAAGTTTTGCCGGGGGAAACTCGAGATTCGTGGCTCGTTAACGCGTGGAAATCGCGGAAAAATCGACCGGCTTGCCGATACTCTACGGCTCGAGAAAGAGACGAGAGGGTGGGAGGGGATGAAAAAGTCGTGTGCGATCGTTAGAGGAAGGTGGAGAGGAACGATTGATTTTTTTTTGTTTTTGTGGATTCTTATTTATTATCGAAGTGAAAAATATTGGAAAGGTGTCCGTTCATCTGTTTAATATATTAATTCGATGATTGATTTATGTTAAGGATCATTTATAATTAATAATATATTTAACGAGAAAATTTATAACGCAATAAAGTATCGTTATTAGCGGTTATCGTTGAAATTGAAGGATATTTATTATTATAATCGATAAAAGGGAAGTAATTTTGTACATATTGGAATAATTTTAATCGAAAGAAATTGTGTAAATATGTGTATAAATAAGGACGAATAAATGTATCATCGAGTTTAAATTATTCGACGTGAAAAATCAACAGGGAAACGAAGTGATTAAATTTTCTTCTTAAATTATGTAACTATCTTGAGAAGAAAGTTTCTTGAAAGATAATCAAAATATACTTAATTCTGTTTGAGAGAGGAATCGAGAGGATAAAATATCAAATATTTAACGAATATATTTAATGATGTCTTAATATATACTTATATAAAAAGTATATATTTATTTTCAAGCTGAAACAGAAACAGGAAGAAATCAATGGAAACTCGAAGTAAAAGTATGGAATTATTAAAAAGGAAGGAAAGGAAGGAAGAATTTGAGGATGAATTTGAGATGATGAAAATGAAGTTTAAGTAATCTCTCGTCGAGATTTCGATTAATCAATTAATAAATTAAATTAAATTCGTCAAGGAAGAAAAACTGAAGATGGAACAAACATTTTTTCTTTACAATTTTTTTTTTTCAAATTACAATTAAATTAAACACTGGCATGAATCAATTACATTTTATCTCATTTTGTAAAATGAAATATTCGAAGCAAGAAGTTGAATTGTGAGAGAAGCGTAATATTCTCTCGTTATACTCTTAAATACTTATCGAATTACCACATGTTTCAGTTGTTCAAGTGATTGGTCGCAACGTTTTCGAGCAAAAGAAAAAAAAAGGAATTACACGAATCCTTCTTAAGCATGTAAATACACCAAGAGAAACACGATGGATTTTCTTCGTCGAATTTTCTTTGCCTCCTCCTCGAAAACCAATTAACAATATTAGATAAAATCGTAACAATAATAATTCCATTCCTCACCTGATTTCTAAAAATACATTATTTCGATCGTAAACAAAATTATACGTGTAATGTAATATTATGGTATGGTATGATAAATATTACATTATAATTTTTCTACGGCAAATAATATTTCCATTCGAAGAGAAATATTATTGCTCAACAATTTGAATAGAGCTTCCAATTAATTCGGATAATTCAGATCTCTAATGGAATATGCCATAACTTATCTTGAATAGACGTACGCATTGGCGTTCAGATCGTCTAAATCTCTATTCATTTGTGGCGCTTATTATAGCCTAAAACAATGGAATCTCGATAATCCGACACCTAATAATCTGTCATTGAACAATTCAATTTGACGATCCATCAATACGAATCCTTTGTCAACCTTCTCTAAATACGCGATTTTACGCGTCAGATAGTGCGCGCAGTTTGGATTTTGTCCAGGAAACAATAATTTAATATAATCTGTAAATTATAAATTTACGTGTCATCATCATCTTAGACGAAGATGTAAAAATCTTACATCTTTACATATTTTTTTAATCCAATTGTATACAATTAAATCTCGCGAAAGAGAAAAAATAAAATACTTAAAAATAGGTATTCAAAAATTTGTGAAAAGAATTCCATCAATTACGATTCTTTCCTTTATGATAAAATTGGTTGCAACTCGAAAAAAGCGAACACCATCAGATTTTCGCGGAACGAATTCTCGAAAATTGTCGAGGGACAAAGCAGAAGGGAAAAATATCATTGACCTTTGAATGCGGGATTCAAGGTTATCAGGCGGAAAATCCGCTCGCGAGATCGGTATCGGGTCGACGCGAGAAGATTCGGTGTAGGTCACGCGGAAATACACCCGTTCCTCGTTCCACGAGAACGTGGAAGCTCGTCGGAAGCTCGTCGAACATCGACGACGCCAGCTCTGATAGAGCTCTCGAGGTCGTTATATCAGGAAATGGAACGAGCTGCACCGAGCCATCACCGACTCTGACGAGATTCCCCGACTCATCGTTCCGCGCCACGTTGATTGTAATATTCGAATAAATTTCAAGGAAATGGAGGGGTTTTTTTTCCTTTATTTTTTTCCTTATCGATCTGGAATCGATAGACGCTGGAAATTGTTTTATGAATAACGGAGGGAGAAGGGGAAATTTGTCGGGATGGAATTAAGGGATAATTGGTACGGGGGAGGAATTTGGAGCGACGAAAGCTTTTTGACAATTTATTTTTATCTATTTGATAATAGAATTACTTCGAGTAATAAAAATGGAAAAGTTGAAGGTAAAGTTATATGGTATTTCTAGATTAAAAGAATATAATTGTATTTTAATTATTTTGGAGGAAAGTTTTGTGGAATCGATTGAAAGAATGGTAAAACTAATTTTAACATTGCTGTTGATTTTAATATTAATAAATCCAACGAAGAAAAAAGAAAACATCAAGTTGCATTTTCAAGAGAATATCAACTTTATCGTTACTATCTAATGAAAAAGAGAACAATTCAACTAATTCCATTAAAAAAAAAAAAAAAAAAATAAGAAGAAAAAATCTAAGTCCAAGCAGAGTCTAAAGTGAGGTCGTTGTACTATGAAGTCTTCGACAAATACCTCTGACCTGAAGGTTCAACTGCGAAACCTTATTGAGCAATTCGATGAATAGCTTAGAAGAAGTGGGTGCAGAGGTTGAAAAAGGAAAAAATAGAAAAAAGAAATCGTGAGGTAAAGAGAAATTAAAAAGCGTGAAAAGCGTAAACACGTAAAAAAAAAAAAAAGAGAAAAAGAAAAAAACGAAGAGCAATGAAGCGTACAAATCGTGTTTTGAAAAGATGAACATTTTTATAGATCGATTTCAAAGATCAAAATGAATAAAAATTAATATATATGATTCACATTTAGATTAGATAAGTGATTAAAATTTTATTATATACAATATTCAATTATTATGAGTAACGTGATATATGACATGTTTGTCATGGTATTTTCGATATTCCAAGAGAATTCTTAATTATTTACAAAATAAAACAACACCTATTTGAAAATAGTGATAAATACATCAAGAAAAAATATTTACTTAAACATAGAACATAAATAAAATCACTTTATTCATTATTTATAAAATAATCCCGATAAAAACAAAAATATTTCCACACTTCACATCATAGAATACACACACTCACATATATTTTTTAAAACCACATCAATGCTCACTACTTCACCAATACAAAACAAAACATCAAACCAAAGAGATAAAGGAACACTCGTCATTCTACTGACAACCGCCTCTCTCGAGTCAATGCACCCAAAAGCAATCAGGCAACGAATTCTCGAGAACGAGCTTTCGAATACGAATAAATAAAAAAAAAAAAATCACTCTAACGATCGCACACTGGACTTGATAAATAAGTAAGAAAGTAACGAAATGATAGTCGTGGCAAAAAAAAATAAAAAAAAAAAAAAAAAGAAAAGGAAACAACATCACGGTCGAGAAATTTATAATACTCCTCCAACGCAGCATCACTCGTGGGATACTTCATCTCGGCCGGATCTGGAGCAAAAATTATTTTCCAAGG
Organism: Apis mellifera; assembly: GCF_003254395.2. Lineage (NCBI taxonomy): Eukaryota > Metazoa > Arthropoda > Insecta > Hymenoptera > Apidae > Apis > Apis mellifera. The sequence goes on from NC_037651.1 coordinate 3,227,628, forward strand.
CGATAAATTTCACTCCAGACTGTTGGCAAGATTTCTTTTATTAAAAAATTTCACGGGGATTCGACTAAGATGAGTCGAGCATCCGCGTTTATGGTCGGCCTATGGGGAGCGTCGCTCGTAAAAGTAATTTTATTTTTTTATCCTGGAAGAAACTCGAAAGAAACTCTCGACTGCGTCTTTCATTGCCTGTTTTACCGTGGGACCACGATCTATCTTTCCCAATGAATTTTGGATGGATTTAAATTCAATTGGCAGCTGGAAGTCTTTTTTTAAAATTGGGCTTGTCGTGAATTTTAAGTCGAGAGAAGTGTTAATTAAAGAGAAGGGTAGTTGTTGATAATGATTTGTTTTTAGTCTGTTGATTTCTAGTTGTTTTTTTATAACTATAGTTTTGAGATTTTATAGTTATTGCTTTAAGAATTGGAATGATGAGATGGATTGATAATATTATAATGATTATTTCTAAAAATTTAGGAAGAGGAAAAATAGATCAGTAATTTTACTCGATACATTTTATTTAATTATTTAATTTTATCAAATTGTTTTCCTTCATTTTATTTTATTACATTACACACTTTCATATTGGAATATGAATATAATAATTATAATATTAATTTTTAAATAATTAAAAGTACTTGCAATGGTATTTTAATTCTTGATATTTATAATGCAAGTACAGTTTTTAAAAAGGATTTTGATTCATTCTTTATAGCATCGTGAATTATTTATTTCCATCGATTGCATTTCGTTATAACAAAAAGATAAACGATTCAAAATAAAAAAGAAAAAATGAAATAAACTAAATAATAAATATAAAATAAAAAAATTTGGAACAATAGAATATATACATATGATATATATTCATGGCTTTCTCGAACAAATATTTGAATATTTATTCATCAAACGAAACAAGAAAAAATAAATTTTCCATATCTCTGATCGTTGTTGCTTTTGTTTATATTTATTTTAAAATATCAGAGAAAGGAAACTCACTCATTTTACATTCTCTAATATAATTATAATTATAAAAAGAAATTGAACAACAAAAAAAATATTAATTATTTTTGTTAAATCAAACATCTTTTGCAACATATCTCTTTTAATTTGAAATTGAATTATCTTTAATCTTTCCAAATTCAATTCAATTTCCACTATTAATAATCGATAAAATAGAATCCTTTCTGCGGCTACTTTAAAAAGGATTCAAAGGATAATTCAATTTTTACTCGTTCATCGTCCTGCTAAAAATATAGAAAAATAAAATTTCATTTCAATCCTCCTTCCAATCTTTCATTCACCGATCAAAAATTCAAATGCACTATAATCTTCCTCGCTCTTTAAAGGGAGATAAAAATAAGATAAGATTTTTCCAAGAAAAGGAAAAAAAGAAAATCCCCATTTCCTTTTCCTCAAGAGGAAACGAATTTACGAGGGCGGCAAGAGATAGTCGATGAACGACACAACGTGATGGTCGACACTTAGAAATTCATCCCATGGCTCCCCCTACGAAAAATTCGTAGAATCCAACGAGATAAACATTCGAGTTAGCTCTCGTGGTTAAGCCGTCCGGCAATCCTTTATCTGTCTCGGGGAGAGAAATTTACGAGCGGCCACGGTCTGAATATCGCAAGGCTTCGTTAAGCTAAATCTTACAATTTTACGAAGGAATTTCCCCGCTAAAAGTCGTCCACCTTCTGCGATTTTTTTCATTATCGACCACGGATGATGGAAAGAGTATTCGTATCTGTGAAAAATTTCTATGACGTGAGAAGAAGGAGGAGGAAGAAGAAGGAAGAGAAATTTTGAATGATCTTTCATTGAGATCGATGCTTGGTGAAATCATAAATCAAAAATCAAAAATTGAATTAAAAATCTTTTTTGTTATATAATTAATATCGACTTAAAATAATTAGAATAATAATATATGATTTATTAAGATATTCGTCTGTGGAAATGATTTTTCTCCTGTATCAAAAGAGATTGGAGAGAATTTAATAAAATTATTAAAAAATTAATTTAAAAAAATATATTTACATTTTTTATTATGTTTTTCTTTGTATCGATGATGTAACAGATGGAGGAAAGAGAATATGATACGAATCTTGAGATTGGAATTGTGAGATTCCATTAGGATTAAATATCAAATCTGACCAATAATTATAGCAATAATATTGTAATCTGGAAGGAAGTCAATTTTAAATATAAAAAATGAGACAAACAATGATTTTGATTAATATTCAGATAATTCACAAAGAGTTTATTATCATTAAATATCAAAATGCAATTTAAAATATGCATTAGATTAATCTGATTAAAAATTTTCGAAATTTATTAACAAGAACCTAGCAAAATAAAAGCTATACGGAGCAAAAAAATAATTATAACACAGTCGAAAATGATACGAGTACAGAGAAAATTCTTTCACTACGTTGAAAATGACGGTTATAGTGGGAAGGTAAATTCAATAAACAGCAGATTTGAATATGTATCTCCATGAGAGCTACTTCTCTACCGAGAAACTCGTAAAAAGCTCGTAAAGATCTTGTGAGGATATCGAAACACGTTTCGCACGTATATTCGAGCTACAATTTCCGTTATACTTAGGGAACCAAGGATCTGATGAATCCACGCGAATACAGTTGAAGATGCACGAAAAATTTGAAAATTTGTTTCCACGTGCGTCTCGAAATATCGGGAATATTTCCCTCTGGCTTTCGAATATTTTATTATTTCGAATTTTTATCTGCCCTCTTGAAATACAACAAAAAATGCTTCTCCAAATAATACGCTCTCTTATGCAAAAATGTATAAAGATGCTAGATTGGATATTTTTCCTCCCCGAGTTTCTTTGTTTTTTCCTCTCTTTTTTTTCGAGAATTTATTATTATTATAAATTTTAAATAAAAAATTATTTAATTAAAAAATCACAATTATAATTGGTCGATCAAATAAAAATAAGAGTATTTTATTTTACGTTTAAAATATTTGAAATATTTGAGTATTTAGTTTCGTTAATAAAATTGAGTAACTGTTTACTTTTCATACAATTATTTATTATTATAATTAAAGAAGCTATATACCGATTAACAAAAATTAAATTAAAAAATTAAATTTGATACAGTGATTGGAAAAAAACTCTTCTTTCGAAAAATCCAATTTTTTTTTTCTTTTTTCATTCTCCGTCCATGTTTCCTCTAAATTCTCCAACTCAAAAAAAGCATTCGAAGCACGTAGCCAAAGTATTAAATTGAAACATAAAAATTCGATAGAAACATAGAACGCTAAACTTTAATATCCACCCCATTTACCCACTCAAACCCACCACCCTTGCACTGGGATAGAAAAAAGAAAAAAGGAGAAAAAAAAAAAAAGAAAAACGTCAACTCGTTCCGAAGTTTCGAAGAAACTTTTCCTCGTCGGTTTCGCAGTTATCATCCATTGAGGAAGAAGAGAAAAAATAGAAAGAAAGAAAGAAAGAAAATACACATCTCGAACGAATACACACCTCGAACGAATACGTCCTCGTGAAGATAGTTGGAAGAAAAGTTTCCATGTTGGCACGTGCCATTCTATGAGACGAAATCATAGCGAAATGATAATCGTATTGTGAGATAGAAATAGAAATCTAAAATATTCAATTTTTTTCATTATTATAAATGCATTTAAATTATTTCTACATTTATATTCAACTTTTCTTTTCTATAATTATATTTTTATTATTACATCCAAACTATTTTAACAAAGAATATAATTTCTGAATTTTATTTCTAAATAATTCTGAGTTGAATAAATTCAAAAATACATTTATTCAACGATTTCTTTTCCTCGTATAATTTTTTATTTACAAATAATAATACATTCACGGATAATAAAGATAAAGAAATCTTAAACTTTGTCATGATTTTCTCCACTTTTATCAACTATGGCATGCCAGAAACATGGAACCTGGAAGGGAAACTTCTATAAATCTTTGTTTCTCGCCAAAGAGAATTGTGAGATATTTACATTTTTTTTTTCACGTGTGTGGAAGGAAGACGGGATAGGTCGATAAGAGGCAGGCAAGGAGAATGTGGTAGCTTGCACACAATGTCTTGGAAATCGAGGATCCTCGTGGATCTTCCGGTAAAGGATGGTGCTCGAAATCGAGGATGCAGAGCTGTGATTTAATTGACTTTCAGAGAGTTGGTGGGATTAAGGGTAGACACAGAGCTACAGCTACGCTCGATTACGAGAAATGGAACTGGCTCTTTGTCCAAAACGTGTGTTTATGGTCCAACCAATCGTTGTTGCACACAAGTTCTCGTGGCTTTCGTGAACGAACTCTTTTCGAAAGTGAGAGAATCGTGTTACAGATCGTATATTTGCTGCGAAAGTCTTGGCAATTGGAAACTAATTAATTGGAATTTAATTATTGAACCGGGAAGAAATTGTATTAAAGTAAAACTTAAAATCTTCAAAAGATCCATGTTCTTTTCGATTCCAAAAAGAAATTCCAAAATTTTGACGTGCAGGTGAAAACTGGAAGATGATCCTCGAAGGGAGAGTTTTCTCGTTTCTCCATCCTTATCATCCCCTCTCGAGATCAAGAGAGAGAGACAACCCTTCCTCTCCCTTTCTTTCTATTCTCCAACACCTCCATTACCCTTTGAAATCGAGGATTTTCCACAAGTCAAGTCTATACGCTTGTGCTACGAACCGGGTCGTAATTCTTTGATGGAGAGGACCACCTTAAGCATCGCGGGATGCGCGCCTCGCATTTTCAAAGAAGCAACTCTCGATGACGAGGGAATATCTGGGAGGGAAGGGTTTTTCCATTGAATCTTCTACGTCGTAATCTGAGCTTTCTATTAACCGTTCAACTTTTAGAGTGTACGTGTTATCGATTAGTTGGAGGATCGAACGTTAAAGACGACAGGTTCGTGTCGAGATGAATTTTTCTCATAGGAATAAAATTATATCTGATTTTTATTCAAACTTACTGTGTTGTGTTATGTAAGGATGATTTTGGAGGAATGAAATTTTTGGAAATTATTTCTTTTTCTGGAAAGGAAAAATGATCTTAATTATCGTTATACTTTTAATTATTTTTAAGAAAAAGTAATTAATAGATTATTCAAATGAAAAGAAAAGAAAGGGTAAGGAAGAATTAAAAAGCAAATGGATTGCAACTTTTGTTGATTGAGAAAGGACTGTGGATAGATTCGATTGGAAATTTATCAATGAATTTTATAATAGGAGGAGGATAAGAATCATTGAATGAATAGAATTGAGAAGTAATTGGAATTTTTTTTATTATTATTATAGCTTCTCTTGATTGCAAGATATAATATTCAATTGATAAATTATAATTGAATTTTCTAAAAAGAACTTTATAAGTTTAAGATTAAAAGAATTTTTCATTATTACTTTTGTTAATTATAAAATATATATTGTTGATGATATTTTATTATAGCAATTTGAAAACATCATAGAATAGTATTTCAGTTGAAATATCACAAAAAATTATTAATAACTTTAGAGATAATAATTGTTCTGTATTAGAACTTTTTTTTCTTATATTTTGTAGGGGAAAATTAACGTTCCATACGATTAGTTCTCTGAAAGATGAATGAAAATTATCAGGGAAACCAAGGATCTGGATTTTTCCACCTTTAGAAACGAAAATTTGTTGCACATGACTGCTCGATATGCACCTGGATATCGATAAAACGCGTCTGGTGCCCGAATTCGTTGAATCTCCTTTATAATGGCCTTTATAACAGTCTAAGAAATTAATATAAATTAGACGATCGTGCGAGTATATCGAATTTCATATTGAAACGTTAAACGAAAATGGGATTACTACAATTGTATCAATTGAAAACCTATTATAGTATCTATCGTTCGTTTAGATATTTATATCTTTCCATTCCAGGCAAAAATACAGGCGCGATATTTTAATTAAACGGTAAAATGGATCAATAATCGTTTCGCGAGAGAGAAACCAATTTCAAAACTATATCATATATACATCGTTAGACGTTGTTTCTTCTATAAATATTATAGACGTGAAATTTTATGGAATATAATACTGAATATAGTATCAAAGAATTGTCAAACGAAAGAAATTAAATAAAACGTGTTTTCAAAGCATCTCTCTTATGTGCTTCACCGATCGAAATAGCAAAACCAAATGAATGAAAATTCGCGATAATAATCCTTCTAACCAAGGAAGGGAAGTTCCAAAAAGCAGAACGAAGAAAAATAGAAAGAAGCGCTCTCTTCACAAAGCCCCGTCAGCAAGTTTATCCCCCATTTCGAAGCGAAGGAGATGCCGAGAAGATGCACGTCCAAGAAGTCGATTTATCGAAGAGTGATCTCGGGATGCAAATCTTCTTCCGTGGAAGGAAGGACCACGTAATTGGGAGATGAACGTGTTACCCTCGCTGTCCAAGATTGATGATCGCCATCCCGGCGAAAAGACGAATGCCACCACGTCTCGAGGAAGCTCGACATAAAAGAGGAATCCTCCAACGAAACGGATTTTCCCATCCAACAGGAGAGAAAATTATCCGATTACGATTAATTTATTTGGATATTATGATGCGTGGAAAATTATCGTTAAACGTATTTGTTTTAGTCAATTTTTTTTTAATACATTGAAATGATAAATGTTGTTATATTTAATCATTACGCATTATAGTATTCAAGTATTATTAAGTCTATCACTTAATTACTATATATTTATTTATCCTCGATCAATGATCTATTTCTGCATCCGTTCGATCATTCATTTACTTCTACTTTTCGAATTTTCTCGATATAATGTAACGAAAACAAACAGTTGTATTGGATCGTCGTAATATTAATGTCGAATCGTTGATGGATGAATTTAAAGAAAAATGGAAAAGCAAGAAGGAAGAGTTTTACGCGTTCGAAGATCAACGTCGCCTTTATTTCGCGCCAATGGATGATAATTCGTTGCGTGTAAACGGCCCCCGGGAATCCGGAGGCGAATTATTCGCGGTTCAACGCGGCGGCAATGCGAGAAATTGCGTGTTTCGAAGTCGTTCGATATGAGAGGGGAAGGGAGAAATGCCTGCGCGGTATTCCTGGGGATATTTAAATGGGGCTTGCCGCTTTGAAGAGGGTAAATAGTGCGTGTCTTTTTTATGGGGAGCTGCTGGATAAACCGAAGAGGAGTTTTGAGCATTGAGGTTTTATTGCGGGGGATTGATTGTTTTAAGGGCTGATATTTTGCGTAATGGGGAGCGTTCCTTTATCGAAGATGAATTAAATAAATTGAAACTGAAGGGTGAAAGGTTTTCAAGCTTTGAAAGAGCGTAGAAAAATTGTGAAGAATTTGGAAAAATGCTTTGTGACGAATAGATGATAAGTATTTTTTGTCTGTTTATTAAAATCGATGTTTTAAAATAATATCAAAATGAAAGATATTTTCTTCATAATAAATAAATGTATTTCGATGGAATTTTGGAAATTTGTGTTTCACGAATTTAATACTAGGAATAATGAATGTTCTTTTGTCAACTTCCAGAATTACAAAAGTTGAAAAGATAGTATAATATTAAAAAGATGGATAATATTTTTCAACAAACAAAAGTGATTAATGTTCCTCTGTCAAGGATCAATTGTCGAAATACATTAAAACAAAAGTTTTGATAGCGAAGAGGAAAATGGATAACGATAATTGGAAACGAGAAAAGATGGCTTAGAAATTATGTTTCTGAATAATATTTGGATGGAAATTAATGTTTCTTTAATAAACGGACGTTCAATGTTCCTTTATTCATAATTTGTTCCTACACCAATTGAAGTAGATATTTTACAAATGAACATAGTGAGAGACTCTATGGAATGGAGACTGAGATCTTAATTTCAAAACTAACTCTTAAACGGAGAAATATTTTGAAAATTGAAAACTTGCGTAATTCGATGAAAAGGAAACGAGGAAGTAAATACAATTACCGTTATAATTAAACGTAATCGGATAGAATGTTCGAGAAGTGTATGAATAAATTCAAAATGAAAATTATGAAAATCAAGGAAAATTGAACTTAGAAGAGGAATCATTATTTTAGACGAATTTAGAAGCACAATTTTCCTACTTTTAATTATCTCAGTTTCATCTCTTTATATTTATTATTCAATTTGCATTTTGGATCAGAATAAAAGGTTTATTTACAACAAGCACCATTCTACTTACATCTTCGTGTAAAACCACTTTGCTAGAGAAAATTTCTCTAAGAATAAATTATTCGGATAGAAATACTTTTAATGAAAATTACTCGGTGAAAAAGAATTTCCTTGAGAAAAGTAAACGGTTTGAAAAAAAAAAAATATTTTCACGGAGAGAAATATCAATAATTGTATTCATCCACTCTCGTTTAAAAATTAAATTTATTATACATTTACCTGGAAAATTGAAAATAAGATTTTAACGATAGATAATAATTTACCGAAACTAATCACAACATTAATTAATTAAATTATATAAATGTATAAATAATATAAATAAAATTATCCAATGCTAATTGTAACAAGTTATAATATCAATATCTTGATTAAAATTATTAAAAAAACTGATGTATTAATAATATTATTGAAAAAAATATGATCAAAATCATCAATTTATCTCACGATTCATATTTCTTTTTTTTTTTTTTAGAAATTCTAATTAACGTAAAATGTAACAAGACGGTTTACAATTAACACAAGAATATGAAATGAAACACGAATCCAGTGAGAAGGAAACGAGACTCGACTTGTTCCAAGAAAATTCGTTTTCGCGCGCGCGCAAACACACACACACACACACAGGTTATAATGAAACGAAAACAAGATTTCCTTCGAGTTCATCGAGTGTCCACGGTATAAGCTACCAGGGACTGAAACTGACCAATCCTATCTTATCCCGATGACTATGGTGATGAATAAAACAGGATGGTAACGCCAAGGAAATCATACCGACGAGATTCTTACCTCCACTCTCTCTCTCTCTCTTTCTCGTTCCATATTTCTCCTCTTCGTCTTTCTTTCTCTCCCCGTTTCTTACATTTCTCTACATTCGAACTTTCTGATCGCTGAAAGCAAGGAAGAGCTTTTTCCTTCGTGGCAAGCCTTCTGATCAAGGAGGAGCAACGGCAAAGAGGAAATAGAAGAGAGAGGAGGGGAGGAAGGAGACGTTCTCTCGGAATTATGGATTTAACAGGGTTGCAGGTTGCCTCTTTGTGAACGCTTTAGGCAGGTTTAATTAAAATTGTCAGCAATATGAACCTCGTTGCAGTTTCGAAACAATGTTTGACGATACTAATCTTGGACGAACAATTTTGAGAATTTTGAATTTTAAAGATTTAAAATTTGATACATCTTTGATGCAATTTCGAAGAGTTTAGAGAGGCGATGATGTAAGAGATATGTCGAGCTCTGTTCTCGCGACGCAAATTGATTTTAATAATTTAATCGAGTGACTTGTATTTGAGTCACGAAGAACTCTCTGAACTTTGAAAACGAATAATTCAAAAAGTTTCCAGTTATTTGCCCTTATACACGTATACGTGATTTGTAAAGCGGAAGAATCCTGCTACGTGCCCTAAAAGTTTCAGTTGAGATCGATATCCGAAACTTCGAAACCTACTCTTCACGTCCAACGAAACAGATAAAGGAACATATACGATTTAAACTTTTTTGCTATAAATTGTGCCACGATGATTTCGCCGGTCCGATAAATCTTTTAAAAAAACGGTCCTCGAGGAATTAAATTCGATTAAAATTCCATCCGTAAATATAACGTATTTACAGATCGAATAAACGTATCAAAGTAATATATATTTCAAATAATATCATTCAAGAATTATTTTGGCAAAACAATGTAATAATTTATCTTTGCTTATTTCATCGTTCGAGTAATATTATTTAAAATAGAATAAAAAAAACGGTCACAATGTCGAAAAATATTCGTGTAAGTTCATCTCGAATTATCCCAGGGTGATCAATCCTTATCAATTCGAATCATCAATCTTCGAAGGAAAGAGGCGAAATCTCTGCACGTTTCTCTTCTCTCTCTCTCTATCTCTATTTCTTTTTCTCTTTCTCTCAGACGAGACACGCGTACACACACGTGCATTGTCCACGTCTATCTACCTGGGGTCGTTTCTGACCCCAATTCGACCACGAATTTCCCCTGTTCAGACCCTTTTGTTTCAAACCGGTTCTCGCGTTTCCACACAAGCGGAGGTCCTTGGAGCTCTGCTTCCGGTGTACGTGTGCCTTTATTCCATCAATTCTACTTTCTATACCATCCTGCACGTCGTCGATTTCTTCCCTCTCCAAAAGTGGATACTTTCTATTCCACGAGGGTTTTCTTTTCGAAAGTTTCGAGGTTCACGACGATTGGCCGGGTAATGGCGAGAGAGGATAATGATGTTGTTCTTTAAGAAATTGAAGAGACTTTATCTTTGACGTGTGCGATTGGTCAGGACATTAGAGATTTTTACTTTATTTTACACCATCCTAATAAAAATTGTTTCCTTTATTGAAAGGAAGAAATTTTATTTTATTTATCCATTGTTTTTCACTTACAACGATTTCTAACTTCTTTCGAATTTTAATTTTCCCGAGAAAACGAGGAAAATTCCGAATCAATAGAGATTTAAATGAAACATATTCTTCTTCGTGGAACGAAGAAATATCGCGCTCGTTGAACACACGTATTTCCCCTTAAGTACCTTTCCTTGTCGGATTTTCGTGGCGAAACAGCAGCCATGGTGAAACGAGACACGAGAATCTTCCCGTAATTAAAGACGGATTGAAATTTTAAAGCGGTATTCGAAACACGACGATAATTGCTTCCAAAACCAATGAATTTCTCGAGTGGCTCGAGAAATTTGTTGTTCTTCCTTCCTTTTTTTTTTCACGTTGATATCTTTTTCGAAGTATTTGCGCCCAGGAAATCGTTCCATTGAACGAATCAACCTTTTATCCATCGATATCAGAGTTTTTCAGATTCGAGATAGAGTTAGGGGAGGGGAGGGGTGGAAGAGAGTATTTCCAGAACATTTCTGTGTGTAAGAAATGTGGAAGAAAATAATGGCCTCGTACGAGGAATAACCTGTGGTAAATTGGAATCGCGCGATCGTGCCCAATTCGATGGAAGCCGATACTTTCGCATTATACGAACCTATAATTGGAGAGATTTTCCTCGAATCTATTTGTTTTCTTCTTGGATGATATTTGGATATCCGTGGAACAATGAAGAATATTTTCTTCTTCTTGGGCGTAGGAAATTTAGATCGGGTTTTATTATCTCTCGTGATAATAATATTAATCGATTGATCGATTTTTTTCTTGACAGGCGTGAAAATTGATTGATCCGAAGTTGGTCAGGAATTTGAAGAGGGGAAGGAAGAATCTACTTTACGAAAATAGAGAGATTTTCTTTTTTTTTGTGTGTGTATGCAGAGGAAGAAGATTTATATCTTTTTTTCTAATCGATTGACAAATGTTCAAATATTAATTTTGAAAGGAAAATAGGAAAAGTTGCCGATTTATTGTTGGAATTTCTTTCCAACGAATTCCTTCAACTTGCGAAATCAGTCGAAAGCTTAATCTCGATTTATCGAACTTTACAAAAAGTAAGAAAATCCAAGATCGGAGGAGCACCACCAAGTCTTCCCTTTTACGAACTTCGAAACTTCCCTACATCCTGTTAAACTTTGCCAATTCTTATACAATCTACACTAAAATCAATCAAGGATTATAAAATATATCCTCTCGTGCATGAATTCTTATTTATTTTAACAAACTACCCTGAAATTTATCATCTCTCTTTCCATCTTTTCATATTTTGACCATACTGAAATTCAACAACGAAGGATTACTGTAGATTTGCTGTCCAAAATTTGCGTCTCTTCTTCTTCTATTCACCTTGAACATTCTCTTCTCGTGGTTAATGCTAGAAAAAGTTTCTTCTTTCTAAAATGAAACCATATATTTTGGATACTTTTTCCAAATAAGAATCATACAAACATCCATCTATTGAATATATCTATTTCAAAATCTTTATCCAATCTTTAATCGAGTTTCTCTCTCTATCCTCCAAAATATCGAACCTCAACTTTAACCCTCGGTTGTCACACGTATTCATCTGAACATAATTGAATCTTTGTTCAAAAAAAGAAGAATAAAATTCACTTCCTTGTTCAAACAAACCTCCTATCCAGAAAAAAAGAAACACATACACTTCTGAAAGATTGTCAATCCTCGACAACCGAGGGCGAGAGAAGAAGGGCTCGAGACAGTTGACCAGACGGGGGTGAGACAGTTCTGCCCTGTCTCACCCTGTCCATCATCCATCCAGGACCACGTTGGGCCCTGGTTAGCTCGGGTGAGCCGGGGCGGGGGGGATGGTGCAGACGGTGGGGCGCGGTGAAAAGTGACGATGGGCCCGCGCGGGGCTCTTTGCGAGCCAGCAAAGACGTGGTGCGCGGCGTCGATCGTTCGTCGATGCTCGACGATGCAGTGAAGATCGTGGAGAAGTGAAAGGACGGGAGGTACGATGCATCACTCCGGCGGAACCGGTTACGGGACCGGTCCCCAGGAGAGGGTGCACCAGGCGCCGCAGCGAGCGGCCGGCCAACCTGACAAGTGCCCGTACGAGACCTACCAGGCCCAGATACCCGACTGCTGTGCGGCCGCGGCCGCGGTCCAGGACCCGTACCCACGCCCGCCCAGCGGATATGATGCCAGGTGCTACGACGAGTGTCATCGCAGGACCCCCTACCAGGAGGACGCCTATCCTCAGGTACGTAAAACGTTCGAGTCATCAGCCTTTTGATCGAGGATTGCGAGATTCTTTCGAAAGGAATCGTTCGATCATTCCAGCTCCCTCCTCTTTGAAATTAAATTTAATTTTGGTTTTTAGAGGAGAGTGGCCCTTTCTTTAATCGGGCGGGATAGAATTGGTGATCGCGCGATCCCGATATTTACGATTATTGCGCGCTGGAAATTAAATTTCCCGCGTTGGAGGAGAGGGTTAATTAGCGGCGGGGAGAGGGGAAAGTTTAAAGCCGCTGATGATTCAGCGGGGTTGGTGGAAACTTTGTTCGATAGTCTGACGCCAGCCAATATGAGCCATTTCGGCTTAACTAATTCCAAGACTCGCTCCCCTCTTCGCACGGGTATACGGAGGGTTGGGGAGGGGGAGTAGTGGTTGGTGCAACGTTAAAGACTTACATCGACCTTAAACGCGGCCCTGAAACGCTTCTAATTGGGGCATTAATTCGGAGCACCTGGGGCTAATTTCTTGGACGATTATTGTTCAGTGTCGGGTTGGCGCTCGTTGGCGATTTTATGGAATCTGGCCAGAGATTTAGACGGGATGTAAATGTTATTGCAACGACTCCTGACATCTCTTGTTAATCGAGAATAATATTTTATTCATTACTTTTTTGCTGCAAAGAATAATAATAATAATAATAATGGTTAGAGATAAATAAAAATAAGATCAAATTAAACATGTCGGGGCGATAGAGTAACACAGTTATTGCAAGATAAGTGATACAAGCCTGGCTTTGTCCTGCAAGTAGAATAGGGCAATTATAGGCGAGCCAGTGGAATAGGGCATGGCCTCGTATTCAGACCAGTACTGGCCAGCCAAGTGATCAAGTGGAATAGACCAGCCATATATACCAGTCATAGTCAGACGGAAGAAATATGCGTATAGAATCGCGAACAGACTCGGTTAAAAAACGAGAAGCGTGTTTATCGGATAAATCGAGGCGACGAAGAAGTGGTGGGAGAAGATGAACGAAAAATTCGCGATAGTAATTCTTCTTTCAATGAAACTTCTCGTTCTCGTTTTTTGAAATTCCTAAGCCACGTATTTCACTTTGATCCTCGCTTCAGCGAGCATTACTACTCGTCGTCTACTTGGTTGCACCTAAAATTAACGATATGCGTATATTGCTTTGAGCTTGAGTAATATTAACGCGGCTGCGTTTCATGGAAACGCGTCGTTACGCCTTAAACTATTCCCACTGTTATACGTATTTTCCGGCTGTTATGCTCGTTCGCCCCTCCCCCGTCGAGCCTCCAAGTAACAGTTGTTAATGAACAGAAAGGTTTTGTGAAACTGAAATTATGATTGCCAAGAACAACGAGTTACACGCTGCACACTTTCGCTTTGTCGTCGTATTATTAAAAGAGGAAAACGAGAGAATTTGTATTTTTCTTATTTCTATTTTCTTTTTTATTTTTCTGTCTATTTTCTTTTACGCATTCTTTGAATGATTATTGAAAATTCCGCGGTGAAAATCGATGGTGAAACGAGATGAGACAGAAATCCTTCAAACAGATAATGCAATTAAAAAGTGTTAATAATTTTGAATTGATCAGATATTGAGGAATGAAATAAAATATGTTACAAGAAAGAATGCAAATAAAACTCTCTCTCTCTCTTTCTCTGTTTCTTTGATGAAAAAGTGATGGATTAAGATAAAAATTGGTTAAAATGAAATGAAATAATCCTCTGGTTGGTTGGTTTGAACGGATATGAGGTGATAATCGTTTCATTTTTAATTAAAAATAAATAAAGGATAAATAAAGTAACGAGTTAAATAAGTTTATTATGATTCTTTGATGAAAAAATCTTGTAGATTTATAATTAAGATTGTGCAAGGTAAACAATTATAAATTAAATAATCCATTCAAGTGTACTCCATATGAAAGACATATATTCTAAAATATACATTAAAATTTTCATCTCACTCAAAATTAATTTTTATAAAACATTACAAAAACTAATTATTCTAATCTTTATTAATTTTTATAACGATTAACTGTTGCTTTTTTTTGTACTAATTATACTCAATACTTTAAATAGCAAAATCTTAAATTTGGAGGAGTATATTCTTTGTCTGAAATTTATCAAGTGATAGTTGAAGTATGTATTGAAAATACAAAAGAAAAGGCCACTTGTAACGTTATTCATAAACGAGTGGCTTTTAGACGTGAATTGGACATGAAATAACGAGCTACATTCCTCGAATATTTTGCACATATTTATATCACCTTATTTAGCAGATCAAAGATAAATCATTTATCAATTTATAATTGATTTACGTTACATTTTATTACGTTGATACGATCACAGAAAAGTATAAAAATTTTATTAAATAAAAAAGATTAATAACTTGTATTTTTGAATACAAGACAAAACATAATCAGACATTATCTTATTTGAATTATTTGAGTGCAATGTATTAATTTAGAGCCTCTTTGGTAAAATTTTGTTTCATTTCTAATCTTTATATCATTACTTTATATATAATAATTAATTATATCAATCTTCCATAATAAGGAAATACATTTATATAGTCTATACGTTTTTGCAGAATTCTTTCAATTAGAAAAAAAAAAACAAATATCACAAAAAATAAATGTAACCATAGAATATTATCATTGCATTATCAAAAGAGAACTTATATCATACTCAACACAATGAACAAGTATACGCGATAATATTTTATTTTATTGGAAACAGATACATTTTCTGCTAATTCTAAAATATCTAAACGAAAAGAATCACGATCCTTCCTTACCGTTTTCACTTCACGACCCAATTGTCAGTCGAAGTGCTACCGTTACATATCAGAGGAATATTCATCACTGTCAACAATATTCATCGTGAATCGTTGTACCGATTTAGGAGGGGAAAAAAAAAAAAAAAAAAAAAAGAAAACAGAAAAAGAAAAAAAGGAAAATAGAAATAAAGGGAGGGGGAAAAATATATTTCAAAAGGGAATGAAAAAAATTGTTTTTCTCCCCATACTCTTCCCATTTCACGACCTGGTTGTCAAGTGAAGTGTATCGTTACGTTCAACGGCAGAAAGATTTGTCGTTGACAATAACGAATTGCGAATATTACTGACGTCTATTCCACTGTTTCAACTTTGAGAATTCGAATTCAGTCGGGAAGCTGGTTGTTGAACAGCTGTCGAGTTCGATTCGATTTCTGTTGATTTTTCAAACTCCCCTCGAAGGGAATTTTTCAAGTATTCTTTTCGCGTTGCGCCGATTCGAGAAGTTGAACCCAAATATTTAACGCGAGATAGTTGGAAAATGTTGAAATTGTTAATTCGAGAAATGAAATTGTTTATCACTGATAAAAATTGTAACTTCAACATATATTTCGAATATAATTTGATATCGTGTCAAGGATAAAAATTGTACAATTATATCGCGTTTCTTTTTAATTTATACGTTTCGAGTAATTTCTTCGAAACAAATTATCCGGATGAAATCCAGATTTCCTATCGCGAAAGTATAATTGATAATCGATAATTATATCATCGATTAAAATCTCTACACAAATACGTATAAATATAGCCTCGCGTATAATCGCGTATTAGGCGATGAATAAACATGGCCAATAAAAACTGGTATATTCCAAGTGCAAAAGTGTTGATAATACAATAATATAACAGAATTATCGGAATTAATTGGCGGCACAAATTCGTCCCGAATTTAATCCCTTAGGAGGAAGCAAATCTCTGAAATATAGGTTTTAAAACGAGCCGTAAATTAAACAATTTTCAAACATATCTAGGAGAACCGCATTATAAATTAAAAATAAATTAAAAATTTGAGACAGATACACGTGTCAAACATTTCGATTCCTACAATTTCCTATTCCAAATATAACAACGCAAAACTATTTTCCCTCTGCAAGATGAAAAAAAAATAACAATAATCATAAACCTCGCAAAAGCTCTCATCTCCCTTAAAACTACGAAACTCTGCCAATACTCCGTACATCCTCATCCGTATCCATCCCTCCCTCCCGATCAAATTGTCACCGCATTCCCCTCATGCGTCCACCTTGCCCAATCCAATTATTCATCGACCCGTCACCATCGAATCGAACACGTGTCATTAACGACAACCATCACGCATCTACGTACAGTAATAACACACAGGCTCGCCCATACTCCCTCCCTTCCTCCTCCCTTCCTCCACGCATCGCGATATCGAAGAGCAAACCTGCGTGTTCATCAGGTGGAAAGGCATGGGCTCTCGGGCAGAAATAGGCACGGTTGGCCGGTGGCCACCGGCCTCCAAATCTTCCCTTCCCCTTCCTCTCCCCTGTCGGCCATTACGGCCTTTCGGTTGCCGAAAATTGATTCGACCAAGGGGAGGGGAGTGTGCACGCTTCAAGTTCGAACTTTTGTGCCTGTACGTACGTATATTTGGCCCGGTATCGATTTGGCCCAGTTTCCCGCCTTCCTCCCCCCTCCATATTTTAGAAATTCGGGCAACGTGCAACGAGTTGAGGATGGGGAGGATGGGGAAAAGGGGGAAATGCTACCCTGTTAGAAATAAATCAACGTTTATTCTTCCCGGCAATAAGCCCGGGAATGCAGCCACCTGTCCAGCCGTGCAATTTTCAATGCGCGCGAAACGAGGAGAACATTTTTCTTTTCTCTCTTTCTTTTTTGCGTATTTTAATCAATTCGATCGAATCGAATTGTGTGCGAATTTAAAGATGAATCGTGTTAAAATTTAAATAAGTGTAATTTCGAGGATCCAGGCTTATTAATAGGTTAGAAGGAAGGAACGTTTCTCTTTAAAATGTTGTCTTTTTCAAATACATCCTCTTATAAGGGAAATGTAATCGTTTTAAAGTAAGGAAACGTAGTTAGTTTCGATGGACGAGTGAAAAGTTATTAGAGATGATCCCCTTTAACGGATGCTTTTCCGATTCATCTCGACATATTAGTTTCGACGTTGATTCTCTTCTCGCTGTTTATTCTCGTCTCGCTGACCTATCTCAAATTCCGGACAGATTCCTGGAAGAAAGAACGTAGCGCACATTTTTTCCAAGAAAAAATATATAGGTCACTGGGTTGCAAGGCCATTCATAATTTCTGTACCGTCTTAAACGTTATGGACACTTTGGATATTCCTTACATCTCTCGGTAATATTGGAATAAAACGAAAAACCACTTCGATTGTTCCCTCTATTTCTCGAATAAATTTTAAAAATCATAAGATAGAGAAAGATTTAAATTTAATTTCGTTCAATTTTTCTTCCATCATTTTAATATTTTAATCGTTTAAATAAATTTCGTGTAAATCATCATTTGAGAGATATTCCAAAAAAGGAAAGAAAAATCGGTTGCATTAAAATAGAAATGCTAATTGAAAAAATTAAAAAAGTACATCTGAAAATACATCGTGGAACAATGGATCGTAACGATTCTCGATACTTGTAACGAGTTTACGAGATTCTGCGACACAAAGAGAAAGAGAGAAGAGGGAACATCGATGACGAAAGAATCGCGAGGGATCGATAATGTTTCTCTGAAGTGTTTCATTGTCGGTCGGTGTCGAAGCGGCCGGTCATCGAACCGATTTCCCTTTTTCTCCTCCTCTCCTCTATTGCCATTCTTAAAAGCCACTCTCCGAAGAGGGAAACTGTCTACCTTCATCTCGGCAAATGACAAATCAATGCGTCGTTTACGAAGGCAAAATGGAAGTATTTACTTCGAATACGTACGAGGACAGATCTTCGATTCGACTTTTCCTCTTGAAATATATGGTTCCTTTCGTAAAAAAAAAAAAAATGAACTCATAAAAATAGCTTAGAGAGAGATAAACAATGAACGAAGAATATCCTAGCCGGCAAGATAAGACGACTTTCTTTTGTCAAGAATCGTGTTCATCGTCCACTTCCCAAGAACAAAGGCCGGTGGCCAAAAGTTCCTCGTGGCGTGTTTCGCCGGATTCACGGATCGAGACCATTTTCAAATTGAAATCGATATCCGTTGTGTCTCCCCGGACGCTTTTCAACGCGAAGAATTATAGGGTAGCAGATTACTCATACGGAATGAGGGCTGATTAGAATTCGAACGATGTAGGTCAATGGAATGTGCGCAGTTACTATCGTCTCGCTAAGACATTTCCTGGGGGTATTCTTCGTCACGGGTCGAACGTTGCTGAGTTGGTTGGTTAATCGAATTAGAAGTGGACGGTGTCGATTACATTTGTAAAATAGAATATTTTTGATGACGAAGAGATTCTGATTCAGGGATCTAACAGATGTATCTTATTCTAAGATTGCATTAAAGCTTATCAAATTTATATATTAAAATATTGATATTATTTTGTAAAAGATTCGAATCAATTTTCTTCTCTTTTTTGATCTTTTCTGATCTTCTCTGTCCCTAGATTTGGCCCAGGATCATCAGAAACTTGGTCATGTTATTAAAAAAAATGAATAAAGATTTTCATCGATCTTTCTCCAATCCAGACGTGAAATATCAGTGCATTTAAAAGTTCAATTCGACCAAATCTTATCTTCAGAATACTTAAAAATCATTATACTCTATTACATATTTGTCCTTGAATATTTAAATCATTCCAAATTCCTCGTTTCGATAAAACAAACCTGTTTAATTTAATTAAAATTCTCTCGTTCGAATATCCGTCTCTCTCTCTCCGACAATTCTTAACCCCTTCGCTCGATAATACCACGGAACCACGTTAGTTAAAGCAATCCAACCAAACCTTTCGCTCCGCGCTCAAACTTCCCTCCAAACTCGCATCCCCTTCCTCAATAATTCACCGGGTGAAGGGGCACCAGCTTACAGCAAAATCTTGCTCGTGTCGCAGGATGTACCTCCAAGCTTCCATCGGCCCCAGTCCAGGCTGGGATACGAGGAGCGTCCCCAATCTCGCGTGGGATACACCTCGGATTCCAGGTGCGCCAGCGGGCTCGGATACGACGACACCGGTGGCGGATACCTGGACCAGACCGACCCCAGGATGTATTGCACCAGTGGTTACTGCATGGGCGATACAATGATGGCGGCGAGCAGGGGTGTCTGCGGGGAGGAGGTCGAGTTGGACATGAGGAGGCACATCCAGGCGTGTGCCTGCACCTGCAACCACATGGGCTACGGGAACTACATGGACTATCAGGTAAATTGCCCTACGAATTTCCAACTCGTATCGTTTCTATGGGTTCTAATCGGTGCAATAATGACGCACGGTGGCCATTGTATGTGGATCGTTAAATCTAGGAAGATTATTTTAAGGATTTTGTTCGCGATTGTTGTGGAATGTTGGATGAATTGGCTTTTTGTAATAATTATTAATTAACATTTAATTAATCAGATTATGCGCAAGTATGTTATTGATAATAATTGTATTGGATCGTACAACGTTGTTCAATTCAGGTTGTATAATATTTACACGAAGAAGGAATATTTAAAAACTCTCTTTGTACACGGTATAATAAAAGTCGTCTGGTTTCGTGGATCGTTGTGTACATTTGTACGTATATATATATATATAAAGGAAAAATAAAATTTATTGTAGCCACTGTTGGGTGCGAGATCACCGCCAACTATTGTACAATAATTTCGACGCGTGACGAACACGTTCAAACATTTCGGCGTGTTCAAACATTTCGTTCTCCACCGTGTTTGTGGTACGTTCATCAGAGGTATTATTCGTGGTGGAGGCGGGTGATGTCACGGGTGCAAAATGAAATTTAGCGTTCGCGCCTTTGTTTCGGGCCGGATTATCGGTCGGCGGGAATTAAATTGTTTCCGTGGTCGCGTTCCGTGCGAAAGTGGCGCATTAAACGCGAGAAAATTGAGCCGAATAAAATATTCAAGTATTAGCTGTGCAAGTCCCTCTCAGAATTTGTAATTTCTACTGCAAAATCAGTTTTTGGAATTGCACATCGACTATAACAATTTTCTTCTTCTCGAGAGAGAGATTTTAATTCTTTAATTCTTCCTTTCTGTATCTCTTTTTTTTTTTAGGATGGTAGATGTTTGATAAAAATTTGAAACGAATTGTAAATTCTTGACAATTTCAAGGTTAAAATATTGATTCTATCACGAGAAGGAGAGTGAAATTATGGAGATCAAAAAATCGATTCCTTCCATTGACAATTTTACTTTCTCGCGTTTCGATTCAGGATTTCGCGCGATTCTAAGATTGTTTGTTCCATTTATGAGCCGAGAACACCCACTTTTTGATCGCTTTCCCAACCGTCGAAAGTAAACGTTTTAACGTTAATGGCACGGTTCGATCCTTGCATAAGAAAACCTGGACTGACTCGACAAACGGCGGTTCAATGTCCAACTTTCAACGTGTTCGAACTTCATCGTGTACGAGCCTGCTTTTAAGTCCTTGACTCTGAAACTGGATCCTCGTGAAACTGTGACGTTGCGCCTCTAACAAGAGGCTGAGAGTTTTCGAGGACACGCGGAGGAGGCTTCGATGTCGTTTGAATGTTTTGGAAGAATCTTTGGGTCGTCGATCTTTCCGATATAATTTCAGAGGGAAGTTATCGTTATCTTCATCGATTGTAAGAAGAAGAAGAAAGTTTAAAATATATTAATATATTGGAAGATACGATTAGAAGATAAGATTATTATTAATATTTTTTGTAAAAGTTATTTTATTGATCGTGAATTGAATGAATCATTGAAGTGGATATAGTAATGTACTTTGAATTTTGTTTAATATTGATTGTGAAGTGAATGAAGTTTTTATATATTGTTGAATGATAAATAAAATAACTAATATTCAAAAAAAATTCTAATAATAAAGTGTGATACAGTTTATAAAATATTGTGATTAAAAATTAAGTTTGGAAACGTAATATTTTACATTAATTCATATATCTTAACCATCGATGTAATATATTTATAAAAAATTGTTTTGTATATAAAATAAGTTATACAAATTTTTATTTTAATTATTAGATTTGCAAAAATTTTTAAAATTTTTTAGAAAGAGATTTTCGTGCCATACTGTTTCCTTTTTATGGGAAAATATTCGCATGTTTAGTGAAATCGATCACCACGTTTGTTCTCCGTTCACTCTGTTCAAAGAACGTAAATTTAAAGTACATACTATTAACTTTAATATATGATCAGTTAACCAGAACAATCCACTTGACCTATTATATATCACTTTTTCTATTTTACCAGCTATAGTAACATTTTTGTGCTGAATTAGCAAGTTTGAAAATTTTGAGAAGAGCTTTTAAGCGCTTGGGGAAAATTATTGACCAGGCATAAAATTAATATGACGCTTCGCTAATTTCTTGAATATTCCTGAAATATTTTCTATCGTATGTGAATAATTATTGACAATATAATTTTATATCTTACATATTATTATTTAATAGAAATTTTTTAACTTTGCATATTCCTTATCGAATTGCACGAAAAAAAAATAATTAAAAAATTAGTAAAATTAGTTAAATTTTGAGAAAAGAGAACAGAATTATCTTTGAATTTCTAAATCGAATTTTAAAAGAGTTTTTCGCATTAAAAAAGCAGAAAGTGGTTCTTCTTTTTCCTTCTTTACTCAAGGAAGACCTCTAAAAAAAATATTCAAAAAGCCTCATGATTCTTTTC
This sequence comes from Apis mellifera, assembly GCF_003254395.2. NCBI lineage: Eukaryota > Metazoa > Arthropoda > Insecta > Hymenoptera > Apidae > Apis > Apis mellifera. Next base: position 3,250,067 of record NC_037651.1, read on the forward strand.
GAGCCACTATCTAACAAGAAGTTTAAACCATCGTTAGAACGAATCAAGACGAAAAAAGAATGGAAAATCGAAACTTAACGATAATACTTTCGACAAGATCGAATGAATCAATTCCATCTCGATTACGAAAATAAATAAACAAACGAAACGCACGACCAACTCCACGCCTCAAATCTATCACGGTTCGTGCTCCAATTCTTCTCGAGCTTTCCCCCTCCCCTTATTTCCCCAACCTCCCCTCCTTTTCCACGAGCTCGTTCAACCTTACTATCGCGAGTAATTCATTGCAGTCTGAAAAATTCACAAAGAATTTCTCGTCTGCCTCCACGCTTCCTGGCTTCTGGCGGACCGTCTTCTTGTCTTTTATATCGGACCCTGAAAATTCTCTCTCTCTCTCGAAGGGTCGGAGCAAGAGGGGTCGCCATCGTGGCCGCGATAGAATGGAATGGAGGGAATACGGAGGGAGAGAAAGAAAGAAAGAAAGAAAGGAGGGAGGGAGAAAGGATAAAGAAGGGAAAGGATGATGAGGCGGCACTCAGTTTCCGTCGAAAGAAAGGACCCGACGGCGTTATACTTTAAGTCTTTACGATTACGTACTTGCGATAACGTACGAGCCTCTCTATGGAACCTCGACAAAAGGCTTCTCCTCTTATAGAGGGCTATGGTGGGCGTTTGTTGTCGCCGTGCTCTCTCTCTCTCTCTCTTTCTCTCTTTCTCTTTCTCTTTCAGTGACGCGGCTTTGGGGGGAGGGAAATTTGAAGGTAGCCTGATGCCACGGGAACGCGTCCAACTGCGATGAGAAAGATCGATTGTTCTTTTGTCGATTCAGGGAGGAAAATGTAGCTCGAGGTTTGGACAACCTTTGTCCGGGTCGGATAGTGGAAAAGAATCTGGGGAATAACGTTTGTTCTCGCTCGTTTTTTTTTTCTTTTTGGTGTTTTTTTTTTTCCTTTGAGGGGAGAGGGAAGAGGATTTTAGTTTAATGAGTCGATGGAAGTTTGGAATTGGTGTGGATTTGAACTGTGGAACTGAGTAATTTGCGGAGTATTTTTAAAGGATTAAAGCTCGATTAATTGTCTATTATTCTTAAACGTTATTCTCGTAAAAAGGATGTTTTATAAGATAGATACATGGTAATAGAATAATTAATCCGCGATATTTATTGAATGTTCTTGTTAAAAATTAGATAAACAATCGAATCAGTTTATTAATTAATTGTATGATTAAATGTAACAGGATCGTGTTGGATATTTATGGACATCTATCTTATATAACATAATATTGTATCTATTCCAGACATGCTATGAAAAATTAAAAATCACTCGCAAATTCTTTTTTCCATTATAAAAAACTTTAATTATTACTCCGAAATTTTAATTATACGGTAAAAAAAAATCCACGAATTAATTCATTCCTCTCCTCCCAAAGTGAACCATTTAAATTTCCTTGTCTCGCCCTCCCCCGTGCTAATTTGAAACGCTTTAAAGCTAGTCCCTGGCCGCAAGGGAGGAAGGAACACGAAAAGCGGAAGCGACGAGGCGAAATGGGCGGTGGACCTCTCCTGCTCTCCTCCCCCCTCGTGTTGCGATTCTCGCAACATTGTTTCTTTACGATTATGCACGGAACCGCTGAGCGAATTTTCCCTTTAACGGGTGGCGCCGTGTTGGAACCGTATCTTTTACACACGACCGGAGCGGTAAAGCTCCGAGAGCATCCTCCGAAAAGAATTTCAAGGCTCGTTATGGAACACTCGAAACGATGCCTCTATCGCGCGATCGCCTCCCCTCTTTTGCACGAATGGCGCAGGGTAATGCAAATTTTAGTATCTTCCAACTGTTTTTTCTTTTTTTTTTTGGGGGGTGAGATTATTGGTGAAGGAATTTTATTATTAATCCTTGGGTATGTTCTTTTTAGGTATTATAACGACAGTAAAAATTTTTTTTCAGATACTGTGCAAATTTTTGAATCTAAAATTTCTTTTAGATCATTGAAGATTTATTAACTGTTGGATGATACATACGCTTTTTTCGATATTGTTTAATATTCATTTTTGTTTCAAATTTCGAATTTTTGTGAAAAAGTAATCTACATTTCGTAAATCTTTTCAAAAAATTCATTAATTTCTATTACATTTTTTTAAATTCTATTTTAAATATTCCACTTTATTAAAATAGAATTAAAATTCAATTTTTATGAAAATTGGAATAAACAATGTACAGAGAGAGTTTAATTAGAAGTTTTTTAATTGGTAAAATTTTAAAAATGAATTCGCGTTAAAAAATATTTTATTTATTTGACATTTTTAAAAATAGAAGGGAAATTTCCTTTGTGAAATTCGATCGCAACCTTCTCGTACAAAAAAGATATTAGTTTTAATTTTTTTATAAAATATACAAAAGAATATAAGATCGAGAATATTTTATTAATTTATTTTAATTATCTCATTTAATAATTCATAAAACGCAACAAACAATTATTACTCTTTCAAAAATATTATCAAATTAAACGATAAAGAAAGACCCTTTCCCCATCCTTTTTTCTCCATTTTCACACCATCAAAATTACCCGTAAATCGAGGACACTATCAATAACCATTAGTAACTGGCTTAATTCAAATCCACCTCGAGATTAATCAACCGAAGCCTCGATATTAATCAAACTTCTTTAACTACCCCAATCAAGCGGTTGCACTGTAACAGGAAACCCTTCAATACAGGAACCTCTCACAAACAACCGTTTCACCGATATCCATCCACTCCCTTCAATAACATCGAAAGCGACCGATCGTTCGGAAAAACGAAACGAACAAGAGCGAACAAGAAGGAAAGAAAGAGGGAACAAAAAAAATAGAAAGGGCGAAAAAGGAGAGAAAGAATTGATAGAAACGAACGAAAGGTGAGAAGGAAGAAAAAAAGAACCAAAAAAAAACGATCGCAAAGAAAGAGAAAGAGAGAGGGAGAAAAAATGCTCTCTCGTGAAAACGAATCCTTTTGAACAAACCGCGCGGTCCTCTGCCTCCAACTTCCCTATCATGCCCTCGTTTGACCGTGTAAGCCGCGTGGTTACAGTGAAAAAAAAAACACGCACACACACACACACACGCACGCACACAGAGGAGAGAAAGGCACGAAGAAGAGGAAAGAAAAATTCATTTTGAAATGGCGCTGCCCACGGAGATGCTACACGTCGAACTCCGGTGTCCTGGTTCGTGGTAGCACCAGTGAATTCTGGCTGGCTGCCAGCCAGTTGCAAAAGGACCGGAAGAGATCCGGGGTGGAGCGCGAGAAGAGAGAAAGAGGGGAGGGGAGGAAGGGAAAAAAGTGGTACGCGCGTATCTATCATCGTAATACCTGTCAGGTATATGTGTGTGTGTGTGTGTGTGGCTGTGCGCGCGCGGATCGTAGATACGCGTACACTGTGCGGTCACGTGTGTGGTGTGTGTTTGCGTGGGTGGCCGCATGTGAGCAAAACTTTTCGAAAACCATTCCAGGTCCAGGTAGGGAATCCATTTTCGGACGTTGGTGCGGAGTGAAAAGGGGAATGGGGATGGGGATGGCGGTTGCGGGATGGAGAGGGATATAGGGGAGGGAGACGGAGATATAGGGTGCGGAACGAGGAGGAGAGAGAGAGAGAGAGAGAGATGAAACCATGTGCATGCACATGGAAGGCAGAAAGTGAGGAGGAGAGGAAGAGAGAGAGAGAGATGCACACAGGGTACATGGTACTGGCACGAGGGGGGGATGAAGGGGCGACTAGGTTACTACTGCAGTGCAGCAAGTAAACTTCGGCGATATACATATGTACGGGGTGTCCAGTAACGAGGGGAAAATATATTTTTAGGGAACGATTCTGAAGGAAGTTGGTTTGAATCAAAGCTTGAAAATCAACAAGGTTGGAAGATCATACTAGCATTCTATTTTGATCTTCTTTGTAACAATTCTAGAATGAATTTAAGCCTTGCTTTTTCATTAAATAGAATGAATCGCATAAGTCTGGTAAGCGATTATGTTTATTTATTATTTTTCTTCTATTCTTGTTTTCTCATAGTTTCTTTTTGTCCTTATTTTGCTGGCTGATATATAATTGAGCCTTACTTCTTATATTGAATTATGGAATATTAAGTTATACTACTTGTTTGAATTGTCTCTTTTTATTTATCCAGTTATGGTTGAATACTTGTCAGATTAAAAGTGCTCGTAACTATTTACTTATGCTATTCTTCTACTTGTTTTGTTATAAATCACGAATCAAAATCGAGTAAGACGTGTTTATTTTGAAACAGTTTTTCATGGGACACCCTGTATATCGATTCTTGCGTGGATTTGCGGATATGTAAGCGAAATCCACATGGTCAGGTCCTTCGATGGAACTCGTATGTTTCCTTCCTCTTTTTTTTTTCTATCGTTGTCTTCCTCTATCCGCTTCTGATTTACATACCGTTTTATCGAGCTCCAGGTACTTTTTTACCTGCGAGTCTCACACCTTTTGTTTTCTTTTCCCTCTCCCGTGTTTGGTTTTTCGGCTACGTCCACGTTGATTTTTGCCGCTCGTGACGAAAGGATGCAAATACTGCACTACAAGCGTGGTTTCAAAGGCTCTATGGTTTTATTTTATTTTACACCATCGATCGATCTCGTGGTAAATTTGAACATATATTTCATCTATCTCGAAGAAACAAATGAGAGATATAATGTTCCACGAGGGAAAATTTTGTAAAATAAATAGAAATTCTGTTTTAATAATACGATTATAAATATGAGATGAATAGATTGGAAATCTCGTTTAGATGAAATTGAAACATATCGAGAGAGAAGATATTATATTTGATCGAGAAAAATAATTTTAAAGAGTTCTAATTGTTTAAATCTTTTTTCTGTCATTGTTTTATGAAATAAAAACTTAACGAGTCTAAGTATTACATTATATATTAATGATTAATTAAATATCTATGTATATTTAAAATATTATACACGTATATCTATATTTAAATATAATCCCAGAAGATTCTAAATCTATTAATTCTCTATCAGTATCGCTGGGTCACAGGTGATCACAACAGATTTTAGATTAAATTTAAATTAGGTTAATTAATTTTAGAGCAATTTTGATTCTAATTTTATCGCTAGAAACAATATCGATAACCTTTGTTGGATAAAATATAGAATCATCGTGAAAATAAAGCATCTTAAAAAAATATTTTTTTTAAGATACTTCTCAAAAATGTGCATAAAAATCGTTACACACGAGAGAAGAGAGTACAATCTCAATACTCGTATCTTCCAATTAACGTGAACGAAGCTCTTACAATATTTCCAGCAATTAATCTCTACTATATATATTTTTCTTCTCTCTATATATATATCATCGTTCACAACGATTTATCGTATTCAATTATAACATAATAAATTTCACAGTCGATATCCTTAATAATTCGAAATTCTTCCCCGATATTTCCAAATCGAAATCTATCGAGATTGGATGGAAACGCGTTATATATTACGGTCATAGACAGGCACTTGATTGGATTCGAAATATTTGACGGAATAATGGTTTTCTATGTACTCGTGAGTGTTTGAGAACTACGTAAAAGGGATTCCACGGATTATATCCAGGAATTTCATGCCGTCGGAGGATTTCGGGCAAATCATGGCCCCTCGAGTTCCTCAAGAACTCGACTCGGTATAATTATGTCGAGAGAGAAGAGGAGGAGAGGAGAGGAGAGAGAGAGAGAGAGAGAGAGAGAGAGAGTGGAGATGGATACACGCCACGATAGATCGCGTTATTCTCGTTAAAAAGTCACTCTGCATGATTATAAATCGGGTTAATTTCGAGCAGCTCGAGCCATCTTGGAAGTCAACAACCTCTGCACTTGTTTTCTAAACGATCTGAATAGCGCCATCTCGAGAATATTCAACGTTTGCGATTTTTTCTTTTTTGGTCGTTACTTCTCTTCGACAGATATTAAAAACAGGAATATTTTTGGAAAATTTATTATTTTTTTTTTTTGAAGTTTTAAGATATACTTCTCCTTTTAATTTGATTTTTAATTATTGCGAAAGTGATTTTGTTAAGGGTGAAAGTATGAAATCAATTCTTTTTGGATCAAAAAGTGAAGCAAGCTTGTGTTTATACAAATTTTAAATCTCGTATTTTTTAATATGGATGAATTTTTATAATAAGAGAGATTTTTTTAATAGAGATTATCCGTTATTACGTTGATAACGAGTGAAATGAAAATTTTATTAACACGAGACGTTCAAATATTCTGATTAATTCCTATTCCAATAATTTCTAGTTATTTCTGGTATGGTCGGTCACTGGAGACCACTATGGAATCGTTGTAAAATCTAGTGCTGGTCACGAGGGATTCCCAATCAAATCAACTTATTAAACAAATTAAAAGCAATCAGAATAATGACTCGTATCCTTACCTAATTTTATTTATTATTTGTTATAAGATAAAATTATAAATTGTGAATATGCCAAACGAGTCCAAAATGATCTTTCACAATCTACAAATTCTATTCTTCTTTGTATTTTTCTTCAAAACTGTAAATTGTAAGAAATTATGTTCTCTCAAAATTCACAGATATTTCAGAAATTAATATCTCGAAAAAAAAGGCATAATATTCAATTGAATAACGAGAAGATCGATGTACACACACACACACATACACATAAGTTATAATTTCGTATACGACTTATATACACTTATATAAATATTTCTCTTTACGCCCTTCTATTAATCGATTCGATTCGTTTGCAAAAGCGGGAAGTTAATAATGTAAACGATAAACAGATCTTCCGTTACTTTCATCAACCGGATAAACAGCAACTCTGTTATTAGATCCACGTTGAATTTAATTTATTTTCAACATTAATCAATTAATAAGCATTGAAAAGACACCGGGTTTGGATCCAAGGTATTTATCATTCCCGTTACTAAATTACACGGGAGTGACGTTCATGTTCGCACCACTGCAGTATCAATATTACGTGTCAAATTGTCGTGTAACGTGGAACAAATTAACATTGTAGCACGATTGGACCTCTGTTGTTTAGACAATATGGATTATATATTAATATCCATATATTGCGCAAATATCGATATATAAATATTGATGCAATAATGGAAATAGTGGAGAAGTGAAATTTTATTTCGATGAAAATGCAATTCGATATGATTATAATGCAATATACTATACAAAGTATGTAATATCTCTTAGATAGATATTTTCAAATATTTTTGTTCATTGTAAATTTTTTTCTATTCCATTTTTTAAATTCCGAAATTGATATTTAAAGTTTTAAATTTATGTTAAGTCAAATTAATTTAAAGATTAGTTTTAAAGACATTAATGCATAATGCAGAAAATAAAATGAATAACACTATTAAAGAAATATAGGAATAAAAGTGATAAGATTCTTTTAAATCTGAGATACTTACAATTCATTTGGAATTTATTATAAATCCAAATAGAATTAACAAATAGAGAAATATCATTTTATTATTTTATCTATAAATATTTCCTTAATGCAAATACATATTCATCAATCTTAAAATTATACTTCATCAATTAATATCCATTAAAATTTATAAAACAATAACAAGAAAATTAAATTCCCTCCATTTTATCCTCTATCCTTTGTCACGGATATAGAACCATTAATATTAAGTGCATATTAATAATTAGGTGAGGCAAATTGTTGTCTATTAGTAGAAGATCAAAAAAAAGAAAAAAATTAACAAAATAATTACTAACCTGTTACTTTATTAATATCGTCAAAAATACTTTGAAAAGTAATTTATCGAATACATTATCTTCTTACATACAATTACATTCCTATTTAAAGAAAATATTATTTAAATTGAAACGATATAAAATCAAAATCTTATTTATTCCCCGTTTCACGAAAACTTTAATAAATCCTGATTCGATCCGCGAGTTTCAAATTCACGACCGTTCGGCCAGATCTTCATCTTCCCTGCCGTTTTCGTTTCACCACGGATATTGGATTTTCTCTGTTTCCGCGTGTTGGATCCGAGAGTTGACCCCGAACCTCGCTTGTTGACATAAGTGCGCGACACAAGCTACCCTCCTTTTTATTCCCTCCTCCCCCCGCGCTAGCTGGCAACCACGGATGACAGAAAATATGCAACGTTATTGTGGCTCATATCCAGTGGCTGTTTAAGGCGACTTTAATATTCCGCTTGGAATTTTTATCGTGCTGTCTCTTTGTCATTAACCTTCCTGCGCACTGGCGCGCGATTTATAATTTTTCTTCCGTTTTTTTTCTCTCTCTTTCTTTTTATTTTCGAGTCAACGAATGTAATTCGACAGTTTATATTTCGTTTGTAGAATGACTCAAATGTTATCTAATTCCATGACGTGAAGAATCATCATCCTTTTTAAGAATCGATTTTTATTCCAAGGAGGATAAAAAGGATGAAATTATCGCTAGGAAGTATTGAAAACGTCGTGGAAATCGCAGATGGAGGTCGGTTGTTGCTCTCTAGAGGGGATTGGTAATTCTTTTTTTTCCTACGGGATCTTGAATTCGTGAGGAGTTTAACGCATTGTTAAAGGGGCGCGAGCGTTGCTGTATACGTTGATATATACTACTGAATCGTGTGCGTTCTATCTATGAGTGAATCTCGATATTCGATTTATTATTATTCGATATAAAAATTGAAGATTCTTGAAATCGTTGATGAATGTGACTCCATTATTATCATTATTATTCGTAATTTTAAATTATAAAAAAATATTAACAAAAGTAGACGTGCAACAAGAAGGAATAAATTCAATTTGTAAGTAATTTTTGGAATTATAATTTTTCGTGAAAAAGATAAAATAAATTGGGAGAAAGATGAGCATAATAAGAGATATTTTACAATGTGGATAAATAATAATAATATAGGAAATAGATGAACAACTTAAATAGAAATCTCTCCTCCCTGTTTCGAATATTCTTGAAGGAAATAAATTCTATCCCCAAGGATAAAAATTTATCGCGTCTCGTTTCCTTAAAGGGCGAGCAACAACCATTACAGGTTAACAGGTGCTCATTCAGTTTTACGTGAGCATGACAAACGATAACACGAAACACGGTTAAAGTTCACAGATGTTAAGATTACACTTTCATCCGCCCGATATAAAGGTTTCCCTCCCCTCTCTCCCCCTCCCCCCTACTTTACGAGCGTGTGCACAAATCGTAGAAGTTAATGGAACATCTGAGCTCTGAATCTGCATACGTTTTCCAGCTTTAATATTCCAACGTGTTGAAACAGAAACCGCGGATAAATATATTTCCCTCGACGCTCATCGTCCCCTATCTTCTTTGCGTTAAATATTATACCCGCAATCCCCGTGTTTAATCTTGCATCACCCCGAGTGAAATTTATCCAAATTGTATCTATAAATCCGTTCCGTTTGAAACATTAAGAAATGCGTGCACCAAAATGGGAGGGAGGGGGAGAAGGAGTAAGGAAAAGAAAATGGGGAGGAAATTTATTCGGATCAATTTATAGTTTAAATTGTCTCGTATTTATTTCAATTGTTGAAGGGGAGGGAATTTATGCCGTGATGCGTTTTAAAAATTGATTTGCAATTTTATCTCTTTTATTATTCCACGAACGTATTGAATTTATATGATGTATTCATATATATATATATATATATATATTTCGTATAAAATATATTTTCTTTCTTCTCATCCTCTCGCTATAATGTCACGTAATTTCGATTATATAAAATTTTAATTATATTTCAATCGATAATCACTGCACGATTTATATCTACATTTCTTTCTTTCATCCTTAATTTTTATTATCGATCGTTGAACATTTAATTATCAATCATTCGATATATAATATTCATAATACTACTGTAAGTATAAAAATTGAACATTTCTCTTCTTCGTGTATTGCGATTATTCGAGCAATCCACCATTTAACCAATGATCAATTACAGAAAAAAAAGGGAGAATCCTTCTCCTCAAATATGTACCAATCGTTACTTTTATCCAATAAACCATCTTTACTATGTGTACTTATACTTATTGATAATTCACCATTTTCTTTGTAGTTTCTCAACCAGCCGCTGCACCGTATTTCTGGCGCTAGTTTATCGCGTACGCAAACTAATGATATTTGGTTGGTCAATCTATTTTCTGTTTACCGAGCCAAGTAACGACGTCCATATAGATCGATCTTCACATGCGGTGGCTTGTTTGGGCTTATTAAGGGACGGTGTTAACTTAAGCGGCGATGCACACACGCGTTTCGTCGCACGCGCCTCGCGTTTCCATCGTTAACTATATTAGATTAAGTCCCGGTGAAAGACGTGATCCGGAGGAACGAGATTAGGTTAGGTGTAAAATAGTATTTAAGCTATAAAAATTTCACTTAGCCCGGGGAATATCGAATTAAACTGTTGGTGGGATCACAATTTACAATCAATTTCCCAGTTATTCGATTAAATCCTCGAATTTTCTTAACTTAATTCACGGATAAATCGTTAAGATTCGAATGAATTTTATAAGATTGGAAAATTTTTAGAATTTTCATTTTATGAATACGTCGAATGTTTTTAATATGTAAGGTTTTCCATGAAAATATTTTGAAGGTAGGAAAAATACTGATCTGTTTGATCAACATGAAAAATGTGATTTGATCCGAGTATATTCGCGTGAATAAATATTTCTTATGATGGTAGTTTTAATAAACGTCGTGCAATTTAATGGAAAAAAGGAAATTTCGAATTGTGTAATGTGTTTCACGGCGAAGAAATAAAATTATTTTTGAAACACGATGAACCCCGGATATTAGATGAAGTTTCTTCTTCACCCGAGTGGAAGCTAATCGAAGTTTCCGCGTTCAAACTTCTTTGGGGGGTCCGGGTTCTCGTTCAGCCTGTCGTGTCGCAAAGGAAGATTGGAATTAGTTCTGTGTTACGTGCGACTGTTTAAAATTGTTCGAAATTTCGATAAAGAAACACGTGTATCGTGCCGTTATAAATGTAAAATGAAATAAAGAAATATACACAATGAAAATTAAAGTGCTGAAAAACTACTTAAATTTAAACTAATTATTTTCAATATAAATTGAGAAGCTTGTAAGAAAAATAACATTTGTTTCGTAATTCGTTTGGATATAGATAATTTTTCTGCAGTGTAATTAAAAATAATAATTTTATAACAGTATGAAACGAGTATTTTGTTCAAAAATATATAAATTTATTAAAGGAAAATAAAAACTATAAAGTTAGTTGTATGACAGTTGTATGACAGTTCTAAACAAATGAAGAAATTTATCATTGAACAATCAAATGGAATATGATAGTCATGACAAGTGGAATGGAATAAAAAAGTGATAGACAGACGAGTAAAATAACTTTGCATTTGTCAGACCGTTGGAAAAAGAGAGAGTCAGATAATCAGACGAATAAAAAAGTTCGGTAATGATTCGGAGTATAAAAAGATTCATAGATACACGAGTAGAATAAAACAGTTTTATTCTCGCACAATGGGAGTGGAATATTTTAATACTGATCAGACAAGTGAAATAAAACGATCAAATAATCATAGGAGCCCCGAGTAATTTATAACTTGCAATGCATACAATATAATAATTTTATGAGTGATCAAAAGGATCGTTGCATATGTTGACTCTTCATAAACGATACTCATATAATAGAAATTCCTAAATTAACTCGGGGAATGATATAGAGTTGAAAGTTTGGACTCGAGTCAAGGGAGGAACGATTGGAAGCTTCGTGTTCATAATGGGAACGCGGTGCTTTGAATTTACTTAATGTGAATTGAAATTAGTTTGATAGTTTGATATGCGGATAGCTGGTGTATTTATTTTACAACGATATCGGGATAAATATAATTTATTGAACGCATTTGATTGCAAAATAAAATAATTGTCCAGTTTATGGATAATACAAAACATGGATATCTACATTTGTGAAAAAAGAAATGATAGAATTTTATATGTATATAGAATAGAAATTTTCTTTTTTAATATGAAATAACAAAAGAAATTCATTTTTCAAAATTATAGAAGAAGAAGAAAGAATGTGTATAAATATGTCACAAATAATTAATTATTTCATCATTTATTTGTTCTACTTTTTAATATTTTAAGAAATCTTTTCTGTCTATTTTGAAAATAGAATTTAAGATAATTTTTTACATAATGCATAATGTGATATAGTTTTTTTTTAAAATAAAAAAGTAATATTTCGAGTGATAACGTTAAGTAGAAGTTTGTGTGTAATATTTTATAAGTAATATGCGGGTGTTTTAATGGATGGGACTATTTTTGAAGGAACTGATTAAAGTTAAAGATTTTTTAAAAGAAGTCGACCGAAATCTTCTTTGAAAATTATTTTTAATCCTAATATAAAGAAGCAAGACTGAGATAAATTTTAGTTGAAATATGACCAAAATAAGGAGAAAGATAAATATTACATATTAAATAATTTGATTTCAATAATTAAATATATATATTTTTTCTTTTGAAATTGATACAAATATATTAATGAAATTTCCAATATAAAGTTTTTCTGATTAAAATTAAAGATGGATTGAAATCTTGAAATTAAAAATTGCAAGTATCTTTGTTAAAATAAAAAATGGACATGTGCAGACAATAATGAATTCCAAAATTATCTTTCTTTGTATTCATGTTCTTCAAATTCTTCTTTTAGAATACAATATTTCAACAAAAGACTTTTCTGGTCTCAATCAAGAATATGAAATAATCCTCATAGATGAAGTGAAGTTCAGGTGTGGATTCCAAGTGAATCAAGGCTCTTCTTTTCAAAAGAACAACGACTCAAGTTTTGTCCTCTTATAGTATTTAAAAAGAATATTCACAATATTGAAAACCAGAAAATTCACCGTTGAATACAGGCCTTAAGACTCTCCAAACGTCAAAGAGAATGTCTCTTTGATCTCTGTAGTTAAATAACTTAATACAGGCTAACCCAATTGAACAAGGTTCGTTTCAGGAGACCATTCAAATCCTAGCTGACACCACAAGAACGCGAGCTGACTAGATTTGGCCACATTCTCCACTTAACCAAAGTTTCACACACTACCAACAATAAACATTACAAGAGGTGGAACATCAGTTCCATATAGGTTGTTGATCTATCTTACCGGTAGAACTCCCATTCGACCCAACCTAACCTAAAAGTTAGAATAGAGAAACTTCCAACCATCCTTGTTGTACAGCGTTTAAATAGGACATTACGCGGCATAGTCGGCTGTTTTGCAATTATCCACGGTGTCGCGTAATTCTGATGTACAATGTACAGACAAAACGGCAGAGAGAAAAATTTCGCAGAGAGAGAGAAAGAGAATCTATTCTGTTCTTTCCATGTTTCAACTCTGACTCTGCCTTTCTACATGACTGCCTTCCAGGTGCGATGGTTGCGCCTTTTGTTCGCGCCACTAGCTAACAGTCGGTGAAATCGGTCTACCATTTCTGCTCCCTGGCATAGTATTTCTATAGAGATGAATAAAATTATGTAAAATTTAACACGTTGATTGTACATCGTGACTGATATATTTTGAGCGTTGTACATACAGTAGACAGAGGTTTTGTGGAGATATTACAACGAAACAATGAATTATTAATTACTACACAGGAGTTGTGCGTGTAGGAATGTAGAGTTATTGGGAAGAATTATAATTGAATCATTAATTATAGTATAATTCGAGAGCATTTGTGCGCGGTTATGGCATAACATGTTGCCATAATCAAATGATGTTTTGGACGGATTGATTATTTTGATGTTTCGTGTCAGAGATATTAAATACAAGGATATTCAAATGCTTCCACGATTTAATAATTTTAATATAACAATTGCAACAACTTAAATATTCAATTACTGGTTGTTTTTAATCTTGAACGAGTATCGTTTCATCCGATACAATCATAAAAAGAGCTTGTAATCGAAGAGAAAGAAAAAAAAAAGGAAAGAAAAGGTGTTCATCGGTAGAGGAAGAGGAAAAAAGAGATGGATCAGGAAATGAGCGAGAGATTACTCGTTCGAAGAGTGGCGCTAGCCATTGTGGTTCGCTAATCGAATTTTTCAAAATTGACTTCGCCCCTTATTTCATTAGACAGTGTCGCATTTTCGTAATCAGGATCTTTTACTTCTTTCTTTCTTGCTTCTGCCTTCCTTCCCTCTTCCACTCTTTTCCCACCCCCTCTTGATCAAGTTTTAATTAGGTTACTATGGCCTGGAAATTAACTGGAAAACTGCTGAATGCAATTAGAGCGTTTTCCAGGTGAAAAATCAAAAGGAAAAAAATGGGAAATCCTGCTCGAGCGCGAATTTGAATTGAATAATTGGATATTTCTGCTGTTTCTTTCTTGTTGAATTTTGTTCAACGAGTTGTGAGTATTGTTGATATTATTGAAAAAACTGTGAACGTTTTTTTTTTCTCTCTTGTAAAAATTAAACGCGTTATTGCGATTTGAACGATATTTAACTGATTATCCAAATGTTCGATTACTGGAATATTATTTAACGAACGTTATCCAAACATTTCTCGATCCAACATCCGATTACGCGACCATTGTTTAGTCAGATAACGTTGGTTCTCGTTTAATATTCTTATTTTTTTTTTATTTATGTTCTTATGTTACTTCATCATTGTGATATTATTTATAAACACATTCGAAGGATCAATTAATCTCAATATTTTTTTATTCTCTCTGATATTGTATTTGATTTAATGGATAAGAAAATTTTCATTTGTATAAAATTGAATTTATTTTTCCACACTTCATAAACATCATAAACAATTATTATTCAGATAATATCCAAATTTAGCACGTCCAAATATATCGATATTTTAGTCAACAATACGTTAACTATAAATAAAATAAATTTTGCATATATCGTAAATATAAATTTAGCGGAATGAAAATAACTGTCAGAATTTCGATGACAGTTATCTGATAATTTCTCCTCTCCCCTCGTTCGATACCTTCTGCACCCCGCTCGAATAAGGTTCCACGGTAATTAATTCAAGAATTATCAGTGCAGAAACGTTTACCAAAACGTCACATAAAACCAATCGTTTAACAATATTAACAATTGTTAATCGATGTATATATCGTAACCATCGGATGGAAGCATGATTTCTCACGCTTTCTTGTTGATACGCGATTATTGAGTATTTAATCCGAATGTGACACAATATACGCTCGTTCGTTCCTTGTTTTGAAATCATTCCATTCGTTCATGGTTTCCAAAGCCATACGTCTCCTATCATCGTTCACGTTCATTTCGTTTTATCGTTTATCGTTGCGGAAGTTGGACTTGTTTGACAAATTTGTACGATTGAAATGATTAATACTATACATCGATGTTTAAATGATCAATGATCAATGAATACGTTGCATTATATATTTAAAAGGTAAGGCAGATATTCAAATTTTGCATGTAATTTTTCTCTTTTTTTTTAATTTTTTCAGAAATAAATTGATCATTTCCAAGATCTTCGATAATATCTCGACGTTTACACGTTAAAATTCATTGAGCAGTATATATCGTGCTTAAGAAATTATTTAATTTTCTAAATCTAAGAAAATGGCAAAATCTGTCATTCCTAGAAATAAATTTTCCAATTTTCTAAGAAATAACGAAATCAAAGTGATATCCTTAAATGATATCCTGAAGGAGAAGGAAGGTAGCGATGGCCTAGAAGCCACCCTCTCCTTTCAAAATTTCATTTGCAATTTGCATCGTGTTACCGGATCGTTTCCTTCTATTCCGTTCCACTCCTCCACAACCTCCTCTCCGCCCAGGTTATCCCATTAATCTGAAATCCTCGTCGGGTTGATATAACCTTCTCTCTTCCTTCCTTTTTTTTCTTCTTCTTTTTTTTTTTTTTTCACCGACTGCACCTGTTGCCATCTAAATCGCTTTACGAGACTGATCGATGAGGAAAGAGGACGTTATTTATTTAAAAGCGCCTACGCTGGCTCCATCTAGCCCGACTTTTTCATTCGTCTATGGTCATCCTGATGGAAAACAAAAAAAAAAAAAAAACAAAAAAGGTTTTGATAGCCGAACAATTAAAAAATTGTAGCCGAACTATTTTCCCCGCATCGATAAACAAATAGTTTTTTGGATGAATCTGTTGTATCGTTGTATCTAAAGTAAACGATGGAATAAAGAACGCGTCGCTGAATCTGGTTAAATAAAAACTTTGAAAACTTTGTTGGCGTCGACATTTTTTTCTACGACCGACGATATCGCGGACGATTATTGTTTGCGGATAAATATTGTTCGCTCTTTAGAAATTTTTAAAAATATTTTGAAACCTCTTTTTTTTCTTTTTTTGGGAAAATTTTGATGAAATGGATAGAAGAAATATTCGTTGAGCGGTTTTGTACGAGATTAAATGATTAAAAATAAAAATTGTTTTAAATTATATCTAATACAAAATTTCTATGATGGAAGGAATTATAGATTTTCTTTTTAATGAATATATTAATTTATATTTTTTTTATAAAGAATGATTATTTCCTTTTAAATAATTATAAGCAGTTATTTTAAGCAGTTTCATTCTATTTCTAAAATATTAATAGCTGAATGAAATATGGAAAAGGTGAAAGAGTGCAATACTTTTCACGGTTCGTATATCACTTAAAAGTTATTCATATTTATTGATGTACATCGTTGTATTAATACCAAGGAGAACTTTTTATAAACATTCACGTCACAGCATCTACTTCCTGTAAATTTGCAAGCATAATTTTTAAACTTGTAATTTCTACTTTTATAAATACCAAATAAAAAAAAGTTTCTAAAATTCCTTAAATAAAAAGTAATATTCAATTTATTTTTCATACTTTAATACTTTTTTCGTGATCAATTTTTTTTTTCTTTTTGGACAGAAGTAATGCGAATCTTTAACTTCTTGTTGTCGTGTAAACGAAAATATTTTTGAATCTGGAACACGTTTATTTTCTCACCTTTTCTTCCATTATAATTGAAAAGGAACAAATAATTTCGAGGTGTCGAGAATGAAATGGACCTTCGACATTAACCGGTAATAAGAGACATTGGAAGTAAATCGATGACTGTGCATTCACTGACGTCAATCGTCGAAATAGTGTAGGCAGATTCGAACTTGTCAAAGTAGATATCGAGTTTTGCAATCGGACATTATAAAGGGGCACACGTATTATGGGAATATTTGCAGAACAATTCTATTTTCGACCTTTCCTGAAATGGATTCATACAGACACGAAATTCCTCACACGATTGTACAAACCTAATTAATTATAAAATATCGTAACAATTTATATCGTTATTAAATGACGTTATTCAAATTCATAATTATAAATTATTTTCCGTTTCTCGATGAATCAACGTGATTTCAAATATGAAATATCTTTCTTTTTTTCTTCTTCCCCCTCCTTCCTGCCCCCCCTCCTATGAATAAAAAGATCATTAAACGATAAAAACGTGCAAGTAATGACGATAACGAAGGCGGATAAACAATCGTGGAAACTCGAATTCCTGCTCGAAGAGGAGCGAAACGAAGACGGAAGTGCAAGAAATAGCTTTGATAAAGTTTAGTTGGTAGAAGAAAGGAAACAATCGGACGGAGAAACAAAGCAGGGAGAGGGGGGCGCATAATTTATTACACGCGACAACTTGGTCCTTCGGGATGGAGGCTGCATGTGATAACACTGGAATTAAAGTCACGGTGATTAACTGCCTCTACGATGCACGAATATAAACCAACGAGGCTAAGAAGTTGCAAAGTTTCTGCGTTTACGGGAAAAAAGAAAAGAGAGAGAGAGAGAGAGAGAGAGAGAGAGAAAAGTATCGAAACTCTTCTTTCTTGCGAGGAGTTGTAAAATTTTATGAACTATGAAGCGAGAAGTATCGGAAAAGAAAAAAAAAAAATGCTTGCGAAGAAAGAAAAAAAAAATACGCGATACCGATACCATTAAAGATTAAAGTGAAAGAGCCTCCTCCTATATTCGACTATTATCATATTTTTACAGAGGGATAAAAAAGTATTCTAGATTCTGAATTCTCAACTCTCCTCCCAGGATTATATTTTTAAGTGATGTAATTTTTAGGAAAAATTGGATGTACAGAAAAGATATAAATAATAATTAAAAAATTCCACGATCGAAAAGGAATAAAAAAAGAGGAATCCAAATTATTCAAGAAAATTCGCCAACTGAATATTTCAGACCCATTCTTCAAAGTCAAAGAGACTAGGGGATGAAATCTGCGAATAAATTCCGCAACGTGTTACGCTTTAATCGCCGCTAGTTGCATCGGTGGGAAGCGGAATCAGTATCTGCGGGAAACGGGAAGAGGCGAGATGCCTGTCGGCAACGATTTTATCCTATTGATTTCGCGCGACCCACGCGAGAAGAGAGTACAACCGAGATGGAAGACCTTGACATCAATATCGGGCACAACAGCCACCTACCGTTTCCCCCCACCCTACGCGATTTCCCCCGCCACAGCGTGATACAATTCCCCCACTACCGCCGATTTCTTCCCCCACTCGGCGATCAGGGGCGGCCACGTGACACGAGGCGGAGTCGTGGTGGGGAGGAATCGGCCGAGGTCGGCTCCTCTCGTAAATATTCGTCCGTCTCAACCTCCCAGAAACATCTGGCCCGGATGGCCGGACGTAAGTTACTGGCGTAATATGGCGCGAGCTGTGAAATATTCCCGCTCGAAACTCGCCGACGGCGACGTATATTTAAATAATTACACTCACACCTCGTGCCGACCTCCGTTCCATATTTCCACCTCCCGCTCTTTCGATGTAATTCCTTACGTGATACTTGTGTACGGCGTGCGCAACCCTCTCGGGAGGGCGCAAGCGGCTCTTCCCTTCAAAGGGGTGTTTAAGCGCTAAGTACAGGGTATAACGAAAGAAACAAAGGCCTGTTATAATGTATTTCGCCCCGGCATTGTTCAATTTAATAGGAGATTTTTCCCCTGGAACGTGTATGCCGCGACTTCGAGGATATTCTCTTAATTAATATAGGGTTGATAGGAGGGATTTTATTCGAATATATTCTTCAATGGTTCTCGGAGATTCGTCCTTTTTGTGCCTTCCATAAATTATGAAAGTATTTTGCGGATGTAATATCGTTGATTATTGCGATATAATTCGTTGGACGAGATTCGTGCGACACGTTTAATGATTTGGAATTATCGTTTTGGGAAATTCATGAAAGTCGCGTCAAAGAGCGAGGAGGGGATAAAAACTCTTGCACGATATAATCACTCTCCCGTGATAAAGTCTCGTTTAATCGCTTGTCCAATAAATGAGAAAGTATTCCCAACTCGGTTTGTACGCGCTGCTTGTAAGCTTGGTGTACAACGTGTATATGAAAGAAGGTTAGAGAGCTTTGCTCCATATCTCATTAAAGTTTTAGAAATGGACGCGAAGTTAATTCAAAATTTTCGAATCCTTTTATAAAATTTAATCATCTATATATCAAAAGTTATCTTCTTACATTTGATAAAAAAAAAAAAAAGAATTGTTCGAAAATTATTTGTGCCCTCTTCAAGATTTGTTCTAACTCAAAGTTGGGAACTATTGGATTACAAGAGGGATGAAACAACAGTTTGCCAAAATTTAATGGCAACCAGTCTTCGTGCACAGAGCGAAATCATGATTACATGCAGCTCATTAACCGAACATTTTCATGTTAGCATCGTTCGGAAGTGGCGTTTAGTCGGAATAGTGATCCACTGTAATACACGCAACAGAATTCCACTCGGTTATAATAACATTCCGTAATGCCTACTCGAATGTACGCATATTCCGGCGCATTATTGGAAGCGGTATCGCTACATTCGAACGGAAAGGGATCGATCGATAGGCGAAATGAGGTGGTCGTTCGAGTTACGTAGGCATTTTCTTGTTTGTAGTTTATATTAATGGAATTGTGAACGAACGAGAATGGTCGTGGTATCTTTCTTTTTAATTTTTTTTTTTTTCTTTTCTCGTTATATCTTTAATTGTGAGGATTAACGGAATAATTTTACCTTTTAAGAATAAATAAGTCAACTTGATGAAATGATAAATGAGCGAATTGATCGTTTTATTGTTAATTTTGTTCGGGTGATTATAAGTGAAAATTGTTGAAAATATATCGGATACTTAAATATTTAAAATTTTTCGAAATTATAATTTAATGAAATTTATTTGGCATCACTCATTAATTTCAATTTTTCAATAGCAATGATTCTGTCATAGATTTGTATTATCTTATATCTAATAATCGACCGATTCCATTATCCTGGATATTCCCGTAAACCGGAAGTGTGCATCATTTCGACATCCTGAAGAGAATAGTTTATGGACGTTGTCTACGTTTGAGATATTGATCAATTCCTCCTTCACTATAGAGACTTAATTAATTCATATCGACTATATTACGTTAACGATTAATAGAGTATTTAAAGGAATATATCGAATTAACGTGATATTTTATCGCTTAACCTTGAATTATTCTTCCTCCTGATTAATATCAAACGATAATACGATAATCGTGCATGAATACGGAGAGGAATTAATATTAAGTCGTTGTAATGGAATCAGTGAAATATCCTGTATAGAATTCCAAGGACTTACGTCCTATGAATATTGAATGGTTTCCATGGTTTATCATGGATAATTTCTTTCCTTGAAATTTTCAAGGAAGAGATAGATTTTATGGAAATTCAAATTAAAATTAAAACAAGTTATTGAATTTCTAATTAATTGAATGAAATTTTTATTAAGAAAATGTACTATAAGTTTATATCAACTCGTTATGACAAGGAAACGAAAAATCTAAAGTAAAATCTTCGAAAAGTATAACGAGGTATATTCATGATGGAAAAATAGGGTATTGATTGACAAGTAGCCGAAGTAATAATTCTCCTTTGTATTATATAAAACTTCCATCGAAATAATAAACTTTAGTTACAGATCCCTTACACTCTTCTCGATTTGCAGAAAAACTTTTACCCCTTGCAAAACTTTCACTATAATGTTACGAGACGAAGTATACATGCCCTAATAATAACTTCAATTTCTCTTCAAGTTAAAACAACTTTTCGAAAACTAAAAAGTTCTATTGAAACAAGTTCGAAGAAGGATGTATCGTAACTTTCCATAGTAATCTCCTCTAGGGCAAAGATCATGTAAAATATACAAAAAGATATGGGGGGAAAAAAAGGAAAAAGAAAAGAAAAACTAATACATAATAGGCATAAACAAGTAAAGCAGCTCGATCATAATTCAGACAAATAGAAGAATCATATTTTAACAAGTAACATCGTACGAGTAGAAATAACTATGATCAAACGGGATAGACATAAACAAGTAAAGCAGCTCGATCATAATTCAGAAAAGTAGAAGAATCATATTTTAACAAATAACATCGTACATGATAGGCATAAACAAGTAAAGCAGCTCGATCATAATTCAGACAAGTAGAAGAATCATATTTGAACAAGTAGCATCGTACGAGTAGAACAAAATAACTATGATCAAACATGATAGGCATAAACAAGTAAAGCAGCTCGATCATAATTCAGACAAGTAGAAGAATCATATTTTAACAAATAACATCGTACATGATAGGCATAAACAAGTAAAGCAGCTCGATCATAATTCAGACAAGTAGAAGAATCATTTGAACAAGTAGCATCGTACGAATAGAACAAAATAACTATGATCAAACGTGATAGGCATAAACAAGTAAAGCAGCTCGATCATAATTCAGACAAGTGGAAGAATCATATTTTAACAAGTAGCATCGTACGAGTAGAACAAAATAACTATGATCAAACGTGATAGGCATAAACAAGTAAAGCAGCTCGATCATAATTCAGACAAGTAGAAGCATCGTACGAGTAGAAGAAAATAACTATGGTCAAACGCTTATATACGCAGTCAAATAAGAATAGAACGATGTAGTCAGATCAGAGACAAGAAATTAATAATCAGTAAAAAAAATTCGATTCCCTTCTTCAAAATCAAAACCTTCTACGAACTTAACTTAATTTAATAATTTCACACGAACAATTGTGAAAAAAATTGGAAGAATCTCGAAGGAAAGAAAACGAAACTCGAGCATGAATTACGATTTCTCACGGGATAAACAGGCGATCAAGATATGATGCCGGCTCTTGCCGCGGGCAATTTGCTCGAACGGAAACGACGAGGATTAGCCTGCGGGATAAATATTCGGGGGAAAAAGACAAGGATGGAATACGTCTTTTCGCGAACGGTCGACGATTTTTTAATCGAATTATCAGGCGAGGCTCGCCCCTGATAAATGCGCACATTCGTCTGGCTGTGCTACCTTGGCCAATCTGAGCACGGCGCAGCGCCGTGGCTCGGCCCCGGAATTTATGGCTGGTACAGCCGCGACCCGCACAGCTTTTCGACGCTTAGGAGCCTCGCAATAATTATTATCGAATTTCCATTCGACTCTCGTTTACCCCCCTCGCGCGTGGAGGCACGGTATCTCTGGTAATGGAGACCACCATTCCTCTGAATATACGGCTGATCGTAAAAAAAAAAAAAGAAAGAAAAGAAAAGAAAAACGTGTGTTTGGAAACGTGTGTGAGAATTCTTTCGCTGTATTTCGCTATGCTCTTGTTTTGTGATAAGTTAACAATTTATCTGCGAGTTGGGAGATGTGAAAATTCCAGTATCAGGATATATAGAATTAAAGTGTTTGTTATTTGGGTATTTAGTATTATAGAGTTTTATTTTGGAAAGTGAAAATTAAATTTAATTTAAGAATGTTTTTGTCACACTCTTTCGAACGAAATGTATTAAAACGTGACGTATCAAAAGTTTGGATTATATTTTTAACCGTAAACAATGGATGATTTATTATTAAAAGGGAAATTAATTAGGACAGCCAATTCTATAGGAATGTTTTTCATTGTCTTTTCGACCTGAATTCGTAACGTATTGTACACGCACATCAACGTCCATAGTTATTTATAATTGAAGCAAATTCGTTCACAAGCAAGGCATTATTAATTGTTCGGCTATTGGAATTGTATGTCGACAACAAGAAAATTGCGATTAAATTAATGATAAAAAAACAAAAGCAATTCGTCTCTTATATAATAACATATAAACATGATTCTTTAACATTTCGAATTCGAGGTTTTAATCCATTATTGAAAAGTGCAGGATTGTCCAAAGCAACTGTACGATACACGCACAGATTAAAATTGTAAAGATTCGTTCTCAAACGTTTTTAAAATCTTCTTCAAACTCCGTTTGACAATTGCGAATATTTTCTTGGATATGGCGAAAGATATTCCTCATTCAATAAGTAATATATAATTCGAATAAAGGAAACGTGTAACTTGAAAATTGTCTCGATGATACGGGACAATGAAATTAATATGTGAACAGCAGCCATATCAAATGAGAGCCAATTATTTCATCCGAGCAATTATCCAACGCATTTAAACGTAATTAGAATTCTTCGATAAAATATCTATCCGCGGTCGAATATACAACGCACAGATGAGATACAAATATTGCAACAACCCATTAAGTTAATGCGAATGAAATATCGTTTCCCTGATACGTTCATGATCTTGTTCTGCTACCGTTATTATTATTAATCGTATTTTAAAGAATTTTATTCCATAGAATAAACGTTCTTCTTCTAACGAGATTTGTACGATAAAAATTGTTCAAATTGTCTCGTTGAAATAAATTCGAAGAAGTAATTAATTTATTTTCAGGATTTATTGCCACTTACGGTGAGAAATGGATAAATATATTCGTTTCATGACTTCGAATTTTATCGTGTGCATACAGAAATTTCGTTTGATTCTCAATCGAAGAACACTGTTTAAGCATAATTGTATCAGAATAATTGAAACTATTAATGTATGAAATATTAATAAATTTGAGTAAACACTTTACATGATATTTGACTGTATATCTGTGATATATTCACCAGCGCCAGTTTCACTTTGGACTGTTATACGACGTCACGAGATGAGAGATTCAACAACGCGACGGTTGGATAATAAATTTTATTATTCATTATAGTGCGCGCATTGCAACAACACCAGTGTGCATAGAGGACGCATAATCTGCGTGCATAACACTGTGCATAACAACACTTCATTACGTTAACAACACGTATTTTCGACGAACGAATCATTCACTGTGATTTCTTCCACTGTGATTTTTGAGATTTTGAAATTGAGAGGAAATGTAATTCGAATAACAATAATTATTTAATTGTTCACGAAAGTGAAAGATTATTTTGAATAGAATTCGTTGTACAGTGTAATGGAATTACATTAAATTTATTTTATTATCGTTCAGATAATTGGTTTGTACTTTTCTAAATTTCTAGAATTTATTGTTGCAATAAGATTATTTATTATTAATCGTTTGAATACGTATTAAAAATTTATTTCTAGAAATCTTGTTGCTAAAAATCAGATCAAAATAAAAATGAAATTTATAATCAATGTCCTCTATTAAATTCTATTAAAGAAAAGTATCTTTCTAAGGAAATTGATCTTTAAAATACGTCAATATAACCAAAAATATAGTATATTAATTTGCATACGAATAAATACATAGCATAAAAATTTGAATACAATTTTTTTCAGCCAATTTCACTCAACCCCCTCCCTCATTTTCCTTCTCGAATCGATTGTGTGTGTCCTCCTTCAATACTATACCGGGTGTCTCTAATTTCCGGACTACTCGAAGATATCGAAACTGATCGACTTCGTTGGAAATCCTCCAGATCGGCTGATTTCCTT
Organism: Apis mellifera; assembly: GCF_003254395.2. Classification (NCBI taxonomy): domain Eukaryota; kingdom Metazoa; phylum Arthropoda; class Insecta; order Hymenoptera; family Apidae; genus Apis; species Apis mellifera. The sequence continues at coordinate 3,274,909 of NC_037651.1, forward strand.
GAAGAGAAAATTTATTCCGAGTAATTTATCCGCTTACCAAAGCTGTACGGCGATATATATATATATATATATATATATATATATATATATATATATATATATATATAGCGGATGCAAAAGGGATGAAAGGAAACGGAATAGAGAGAGAGGGTAGTAACATGGTCACCCCTCGATTTATCTCGAGCTTCGAATTGAAGGCTTAATAAATATTAAAAAAAAAAAACTTTCATCACTTTTTTCTGGACATGGAATCTATAATTGTATATGTTTTATTAAATGGATTTTGATAAAGTGGAATTACGAGAGTAAGAAGGGACTGTCGTTTATATGCTTGAAACATGGAGAATTTGATTCTTTTCTTCTCGATTAATGCCACGTTATGACAATAGAAGATAATTTCTCAATTTTTCATGCTGTGAAAAGATATAATTTATATTTTGAATTTATTTTTATAAAGGACTTTTATATATTCTAATAAATTTTTCCATTTTGAATTGAACTAAAAGTTGTTTCAAATTTTCTCCCGATATAAATCACCATTCCTTTCAATGTAATCTAAATAAATAATGCGAATCTCGAGGTGAACAAATTGAAAAACTTCTTTTAATTAAAGCGTGGAAACCTCGTGGGAAGCAATTTTTTGACTGAATCGACGAAGTACAAATGAGGAAACTTATTTCGTACTGTTATTTCGTGGAGGGTCGATCAATTGACGAAGTGCCAACCCTGACTTTTCATCCTGTGAACCTTTCTGCAACTCATCAACCAGGCACTTTGACCTCTCTTAACACCTGAATACCCCTCGCCCCCTATTTCATCTCAAGGAGACACTCGACGAATCAACAAGCAAGTGAATTTCACGAGACCGTCCATCCAAAGTCGATAATTACATTAATTCTTTGCCTCTGTGTCACACCTCTGTATCGATGAAGCGAGACGATGATATGAATGATAGGATCGACAATTTTTCTTTTATCTACTTAAAATAAAAATGATCAAAAATAAAATTCAAAAAAATTAAACGGATTTACTCGATTCCAAAATATCATTATTTCATAAATTTTTAAATATATGATGATAATTTCGGAAATTATATTTTTTATTTTATTAAAAAAAAAATCCAATACTTCATCGTATCAAAATTATAATAATTATAGCTTTTGTATTACGAACGTCGATAATTACACGAATAACGTATATAAACATCGGTACAAGGAACGAGAACGATCGTTTGTTATTGATATCGAATATGACTCAGTCTGTTTTCGAACACGGAGGAGAACGAACGTGTCTCTCTCTATTCCTCCCAAAAATTATATTGTATCGTTATACGAATAACGATGAAACGGTTGTAAAAAATACACGTAAAAGATTGAGAAAAAATTAATATTCAAATATTGCGTACACACACACGGAATTTAATTTTTAAATGAACCTTGGAATAATTTTCCAAGAGAAAAAGCACGATTGCTCGGTGTCGGTCAAAGGTTTTGTTGCTCTTTCATTATTCCCCGTGGAAACAACAAATTTAATGCCGGGGAAGGAAATTTCCTAAATGGAACACGTAGGAGCAGATACCTCACCGTCGAAGCGATGAATCGACGAATTTTCCCCCTCCCGCGCGGATATGTCTGATCAGCTTTTATCAGGTTACCAAGAATTTGGTGTTAAATTGCAGTTATAAAGGGAATTTACACGGCAGAGTGCACATTGATTTAAGATTGCTCGGAAAATGGAGTATCGAGAGGAAATGGGCGAAACTCTACATCTCTAATGTAAATTAGAAAGGTTTCTGTGAACGTTATTTAAAATACGATCGATTCTCGAATGAAGGGAAAAATCATCATTTAGTAATCGAAAGTAATTAAATGTGTACAGACTGGACGAAAGGTATATTATTTCGTACGTATAAAAGATCATTTTGTCAATAATTTACAATTTGAATTAAATTAAAACAATTTACAGACACGTTTTGGAAATTTATTATTCTTTACAAGACATGTTTTGAGAAGTGTGAGGAAAGAATTTTAAATATTTTCGAGGTATGAATGATCGTTTAAACTACTCCGATGTTTCAATTACACGTTAAAAAATTTACGTGAGAGAGATCCAGAATTTCCATAAAGAGAAAACGCGCGAAATGATTAATATATTAAAACAAACATGGAACGTGAAACGGAAAGTTATCCTCTTATTGTTATTATTATTGCATTCTTTCCGCGACGCTGTTGTTTCCATTCCATTTCTCGACTACAATTTAATCTTGCGTAATAGAAAATAATGTTTTTTGAGAAATTGCTCATTAGAAGATTGGATTTTAATTTTTTTCAGCCTTTATCGATCAATTACAAAATTTTCTTCGAACCTTCTCTAATTTATCTTTAATTCTACATCGAAATTACGAAATTAAATGCACACGTGTGTTATCAAACATTTTCTCTTCTCTCCCTTCCCCTAAAAAACTTTCTTGGAACGTATAAAAGATCGTTCAAAGGTTAAATCAGCGGGGAGAGCTTGGGAACGTTATATATATACGTGTGTGTAGAAGAAGAAAGAGAGGAGGAGGAGGGGAGAATGGAAAACGAAAATGTGACAAAAGGTGGGCGACACGTGGCAATCACCTCGTTAGCGCGGCATTCGCGTGGAAGGAAGGGTTTTTCAAGTAGTTAAGGCATTTCTCCCTTGGAGATGGAAAAGGCGGGGAGGGAGAGGGAAATTGTGGGTCTTGGCTCTTTGTGCGCGGGAAATCATGGCACTCGAACTTCTCGCATCTCGAGGAGGACGCTATTGTGTAAGCCTATTGGCTGGATCGTGCGCGATTTTTCACCCTTCCCTCAACGACCACCCCTTCTCCTCCTTTCCTCCCTCCCTCCTTCAGACGCGTTCCTCCTTTCGAGAGATATTTCTTTTAAAGTTTCTCTCCGCCGCCTTCGCCTTGGGCGAGAAGATGATTTATTAACCTGAAGCGCGTTGAAGAGCGTCTTTAATGGGCTCGATGGTGAGGGATGAAGATTATTTTGGAACGATTTGTTATGGGTGGTCTCGTGTCTCGTTCGTCGATAATGATTCGTGATTGGGATCATTTAAAATGGAAAATGATTTTCACATCTTTTTAACATCTCGTCGTTTATGCCAATAATACATTGTTGTATTGGTATGTACTGTATGGTTGGTATTTAATTTTTAATATATTTGAGAAATTTAAATTTTTTGATTTATACCATCTCTTTCCTTTATAGAAAATATATACACTGAGTGTGTTGAAGAGGATATATGGTTTTATTATGCCAATAATCCATTGTTGTATTGGTATATATTGTGTATGGTTGATACTTAATTTTTAATATATTTGAGAAATTTAAATTTTTTGATTTACGATTTTTTTTCCTTTATAGAGAACATATACATTGATTGTGTTGAAGAGGATATATGGTTTTATTATGCCAATAATCCATTGTTGTATTGGTATATACTGTGTATTCAATAATGGTTGATACTTAATTTTTAATATATTTGAGAAATTTAAATTTTTTGATTTATACCATCTCTTTCCTTTATAGAGAACATATACACTGTGTTGAAAAGGATATATGGTTTTATTATGCCAATAATCCATTGTTGTATTGGTATATACTGTGTACTTGATACTTAATTTTTAATATATTTGAGAAATTTAAATTTTTTGATTTATACGATTTCTTTTTTTTATAGAGAATATATACATTGATTGTGTTGAAGAGGGTATATGGTTTTATTTAAAAAAAGAAGAAAAAAGAAACAATTGTATTTCAACAAATTTGTATTTCGTTGAAGAGGATATATGGTTTTATTTAAAAAGAAAAAGGAAGAATTGTATTTCAACAAATTTGTATCTCAATAGAAAGATGGAAGTGGAGAAGAAGATCTTTTTTAAGAATAGTAGGCCTTAATCCTCTGCATGGCTGTAAATAGGACGGACATATCTATTAAAACGCTGTAATTTAATTTCTGCATCCTCTGGTTGGAACAATATTTCGTACGCAGGAATTTTAATTAAAAACATTTCATAGAAAATTCAACGCAATGGAAAAAGAGACGAGGATGATGACGAAAAGAGAAAAAAATTAAAAATATGAAGCCACGTAATTCCGAATTTCTCGTAAATCTGGAAAATTTCACTCGTTTCTCGTCAAAAGCTGATGGAAGATGGCTGCTGTAGCCAATTGGAATCATAGACAAGCGATTTTCAATTAATACGAGTAGATACTATTTGAACACTTATTTGAACGCTTAATTTCTTTTTGGTAAAATTATTTAGATGGCAATAGAAAATAATTTAAAAAGTACAAAATAGATAGCAATATAATTACCATTCAAAATTACATTAAATTTTAATTATTATGTTATAATAACAGGTTTACCAAACGCACCAATTATTTCAACCCTCTTCACAAAAATAAGCAACAAAATAAGAAATCCATTCACGATAACGATATTTGCAACCGATTGATCGCGCGAAACGGAAAATAACATGGAATATCGTAGTCATCTACGTCACATTTTAATTTCCTGTCGGCAAGTTTTCAGAACCGGATATTGGCCGTGCATTATCGTTGCAGATCTCTCTCTTTCTCGATTCGCAAAACAATACGTGACCGGCCAACGAAGCAATTAATCGAAAAGTGAAATATTGCGAGCGTATTTTGAACGCATCCCTGTCTGGAAACAACATTATCACCGATTCTAATAAGGAAAATTAGATGAAAATTGGAAAAATAGCTAATTCAGATGAGTTAATTTAATTAGATGGAAATATTAATTAACTCTACTATAAATTAAAGATTATTGTGAGATTTTGGCATTGATGAAATCGGAATTTTACTGAATTTTAACGAGAAATTCCAAAATAACGATGATATAGACAAGTTTTGCATTATGAAGATGCGATAATGCAAAATATGCAATAATATTGAAAAATACATAATGTTGAATAATGTATTGAAAACGACTATAAATAATGAGATATTCGTGGGAAAATTATTACAACTTTCATTCAATTTTCAAATTATCGTATTCTGAAAAAAAAAAAAGTCTAAGTAAAAAATTTAAGAAAAAAGGTAGAAAGGAAGGAGATCGGATACACGTAAAATATTAAAACACGAAATCACCGTATTTTCCTATTTATCGCGACCGTTCCCCAAGGTTATATACCCGAAGAAAACGCGTAATCCTCTTAGAATACAAACTGCCCCAAACCTCTTCTTTCCAAACCCTTGAGCTGCAACGCACATTAATAATAAGAACTCTATTTTGAGGAAGATACGTCTTACTTATTTGTTTCCCGGATGGAAACTCGACTCCCTTTCTCCTCTCCCCTCCCCGGCGAGCGAAATTCGCGTAGCAGCGACACGAAAAGGTAAGATCGAGGCGGAAACAGGATTGCATTTTTCTATGAAAACTTTTCTGATGAGATTTTCTACGGAACCTATTCATAACTTAAACAACCGGAAACTCGAGCCACGTTCCCTCCGAGCATTTAATCCCCTGGACCTCGCTTCCAACGAATTGCCAAAATCTTTTCTTCTTCTTCTTTTTTTTTTTCTTTCATTTCTTCCTCGTCGAATTATCGTTGTACGAGCACGGGGAAATAAAATACTTCGATCCATCTTTGCGCAGAGAGAATTTCATTTTCCAGAGAAAGTTTTCTTTTTTTGAGGAAATTTTTCAGGAATTGTGGGTTCATTTATTTCTCTGATTAACGGTGGAAGATGATAATAATAATATTAAGTCTCGTGGGTAGAGAAAAATTAAAATTTCGTTCCAGAAATCAATTGTAACTTTTAAAATAGATCCAAATTATTCTTTTGTAAAGATTAGAATCACTTATCAAGTTCTTTCGAACGATTAAATGCGACGTTCAATATATTCAGTTGGAAGTTTGCTTTAAAAAGAGAATTATAAAATAATCTGTCTTCGATACCGAAATTTTTTTGATGAAAAAGAAAACTCTGCAGCGTCGAAAAGAATTCAAAGAAGCGAAAAAGAAGAAGTGTCGGGGGTTTTATAATTAAGAAAATAGAATTAAGAAAATTCCAAGGAAGAAATTTCTGTTAAGAATATGAATATACGATTCGCTGTTCCTGAAAATTTTTCTTTTCCACCTTTTCCTTTTTCCCTCCTTTATTTAAGTTCTTTTGAATCTTACACGTGACCATGAGCCCTGAAGTAACGACTGTGACCCCTATTTTTTTAAATTAGAACTCGTGGCATTTTTTCTTTTTGATAGAAATTTAGCCATGCTTCTTCGCTACACAATTTTAATGAGAGACTTTCTCTATAAAAATATATAACCCTTTTGATAAATATATAATATTATACGTTCTTTCTATCGAATCTTTCTTCTATCAAACTCGTCTGAATTAGCCATACAAGGATCAATTTGTTTCATCAAATTCTTTTTCAGAAAACAGTAACGGATGAAATAAATTTTTAATTCGCCACGATTCGAAATTTCTAGAACGTGGATATCGAGTGGAATAAACACGAATAAACACAAGATCGAGCGAAAATTTCGAGCCCAAGTTGAGCCCAAGTGCATTCAGCGATCCACAACCCAAACGCTTAAGGCGCTCAGACAAGCTTTAGCCACACCCGAGGGCGTCTCACAGAGACGGTCTCGTTGATGGAAAGATCGTCGACCTTCGAGGCGGTATCGTTGGAAGCCTAGGCTTGCCACGACGACAAGCCACTAGGCAGGCCACTAACTCTCGCACGTATCTCACCTCTGTGACTCCATTAAATCCAACGGTTAGAATCGGTCGAGGTGACCCAGGAGCTACGTGGAAGGGTCACGCTTCACGCCTCGCCAGGCTTGAACGTAGTTACGTGTCGATAGGTCGCTTTGCCCACGGCCGTCTCTCGTGCCTTTACGCGCAACTAGACGATACTTCAATAAGGCAAAAATGGAGGGGAAGGGGGAAAAAAAACGAGAGGAGGAGGATCTTCCAATGTCCATTACCCTCCGTTAATCCGGATGATAGGAGAGGCTCTTCGGAGAGGAACGAAAGAAGGCGACCCTATTGCACGCCGTCGAAAACTCGTTCTCATTCAAGTTTGCCTTGGCGGCCGATTTAACGGGAAATCGCTCGTCTGTGGAACGAGCCATAGGTCTAAAAGGGATCCAGAACCATCGATGAGATGGGGGAAAAGAGAGGAGGAAAGGTTAGATTCGTATCGAGATTGCGAAGATTTTTGTTAATTGTTTTATTTTCTAAGAGAAAGCATATCAAAATAGAAGAATTTAGAAGATAATCGTGGGTAATTAAACTGAGATGGTGTCCATATCAAGTATAATCCCAAAAGACGAAAAGATATTAATTCTTAACTTATCATTGATTTTGTAAATTTTGTTCTATCAAATTTTACAATTTCCAATTCTTAACCCATAGATTTTGTAAATTTTGTTCTATCAAATTTTACAATTTCCAATTCTTAACCCATAGATTTTATAAATTTTGTTCTATCAAATTTTACAATTTCCAATTCTTAACCCATAGATTTTGTAAATTTTGTTCTATCAAATTTTACAATTTCCAATTCTTAACCCATAGATTTTATAAATTTTGTTCTATCAAATTTTACAATTTCCAATTCTTAACCCATAGATTTTGTGAATTTTGTTCTATCAAATTTTACAATTTCCAATTTATTTTTCTAATTTATAAAATTTATGGAGAAAACGAATTCGTATATTGTAAAATAAAATTGAGAATCATTGAGATTCGAAGGGTGTTGTTCGCTAATAAGTGAAGTTACTTAAATTGGGCGAGGGACCAATTCAAGTACACTTTTCTTTTTTTTTTTTTTATTATGTTTAGAATCAACTTTACGCTTCGTTTCGCGTCACGTTTTAAAGAGTGTCGGCGATCTATAATACGGTGTAAATTAAAGACTGCTACGGTAAAGAATCTAGATTACTCTTAAACCTTTTTTGTATGTAGATCAACTGTTTAGCTTGGCGCATCAGGTTCCATTTGTATTCATAGGTTGTTCGAAACGAAGGAGTTGAATTTGCAGAAGAATTTTTCACGTAGATAGTTCTAAATATCATCTCATTAGGGACAAGAAATAATCTTGTATAATTTTTTTTTCTTTTTCGAAAAGAAAAGTTAACCGTTCGAATCGTTTAATCGTAGAATAACGCTCTGTTTAAGACGATAAAAGGATGATCAACGCAGTTGTTATTCATTGGAATATTGCAAAATATTCATTCGTTTATTAATTAACTCGAAAATTGAATACATATATATTATTTATCGATGATAAATGGAATTCAATAATGAAATATCAAAGGAATTCGAACATTAAACAGATGACGCGTTTCTGAAACTTTGAACGTAGATAACTAAGAAGCTCGATTAATTCTATCGTGATATAGGAGTCAGGATTTATTAAAGACTCGGTTGCATTTAGGGGTGCAAACTTGCAAATAACTATATTCCATAGATATCGGTCCAGTGACGGGCCAAATTTATCGATTTCCAATAATCCTATTCTATTACAAATCCTCCGTGAAGTCTATTGTGCGAAACTGAAGTCGCGGCTTACACATTCGCACTGACTATTTACAATAACTCTTAGAGATTCCTTTCGATCCGAAAAAAGAAGAAGAATTGGATATAACGAATAATAAGTAGACTTTTATTCCGTTTTTTAAAAAAAAAAGAAATACCTCCATCTTATCACAAATCTAACCTTTAAATCTATTACAATTTTATCCATTCGTAACATTTAATATATTATTGAATTTCATTCTTTTCAAATAGAAATTTCACTCGAAAATTTTTTACAATTTTCCACTCTCGACTATCAATCCGATGATTTGGGAAATCAATTTTCTAGAAAAAAAAAAAAAAAAAATCAGTCAGAATCCCCTGGAACATTTTTAAAACACGATCGCAGGTTTACACAACAACCCTCTTCTTACAACCATCATTCTTGATTCTTTTTTTCTTTTTGCCAAGGAACAAATGGAACCCATCCTCGGACAAATTGTCCCCGTCCCGATACGCCGGAAGCACTCTTGAGCCGGGGGGGAGGGCGCACGCATAAATCTTAATGAAGCAATTACGGAATTAAATCTGCCGCGTTTAATTTGCATACATCCGGTGAACAGCATTATTTACGTTAATGCCGCGGAGGTGCTCGAGTTAATTCGGCTGCCCGTGCGAACGTCCAGTTTCCCGCGTCGCGGGAGCGGAAGCGAGATGGAAGAAGGAAAGTCCGTAAGGAAAAGGAGGGAGAAAAAAGGGAAATTAAAATAAGGGACGCGATTAAACACTTGGCCGAAATCGCATCCGGGTTAATCCGGAGGATTATCTTCGCGAATTAGCTCGTGGAAAGGGAAAGGTGGAGGGAGAAATGGAGAGGAGAAGAGAGTAGGGAAAGAAGAGATGATAAATTCGTTGAAATACACGTGTCTTAAAAGTATTTTTAAAGTATTTTTTTCGACAGCCTCGTACGAGTTTAGGAATTATTAGACTTGAAGAATTTGATTTCAATCGATGGGATTTTCGTTTTTGCTTTTCAAACGAGGAGTCGAAGTTTTGGAATTATTGGAATTCTATAAAAAACTATAAAAAACTTGAGATCAGTAGTGAAAGTAAATAATATCTCGTCCGTTCGAAGAAGAAATCTTTCGATAATTAGTTTAGAAAGTATTTATTGGATAACGAAATTATTACAAGAGATTAAAAATATTGAAGTTAAAACATATTGCAAGGAACAGAGACAACTTTATCACACATACATTTAAAATATCATTCGAATTTATTTATTAATTAATCAAACAAATCCTCCTTGAATCCAATCAAACGTTCAAAATTAACCCAAAAAATTATGCGAATTGAATACAAACAATTCATTTATTCTTCTCTCCAAGTCGATCAAAAGATATCCAAATACACCCCTCTGCCGTACCACTTGGAGGTTGCACAAAAGAACCAGAAGACGAATAGAAGAATATGCGATAATGTTCACATGGGCGTGCGAGATGAGCGAAAAGAATGAGAAAAAGAGAGAGGGCCGAAAAGTAGGGAACGAGACGAATGAAAAGGAGAGAGATGGAGAGTCGGAAAGACGGCAAACAGGAGCGTCCTAACTCGTAAAGTGCGCCACCGTTCTCCACTTCCCCCCCCTCTCGTCCCCTCCACCCCGCGCATCTCTGTCGATCTCGCGGTACCCGGGAGGCTATTTAAGGGCGAGAGTCTCTCTAAAGCATGCCGCTTAGTTTCATAACGAAACAAACAGCGGTGTGACGGTGGTGGTTACGTAATGTGGCCCGCTTTTAATTCCTTTGTCGTCTTATTGCCCTGTGGAAAAAAAGGCGCGGATGGATCCCCCGTTGGAGAGGGACGCGTGCCTCTAAGGTTGGGCGAGAAGAGACGAAGAAGGGGAAGGAGGAGGAGACGTCCATCTTTGTGTATCCCTCTCTTTGTGTGTTCGACGGAAGAATTTTTTTTTTTGCAATTCTCGAAATTATTTTTCTCGTTTAAAAATAATCTATCTTTCCTATCTTCCTGGGTGAAATTATTTTTCTAATGCTTGAACGGAGATCTTGTATATCTTTTCGTAGGGAGAATTTTTCCATTTGAAATTTTTGATCTGTACTTATTTATAATTGTAAAATGGATCGTTCATTGTGTTCTTTCTAATTCTTTTTTATAATTTTATTTGAGGAAGATTAATAAAGTTTTTGAAATTTTAATGCTTGGACTTTAATATCTAAAAGAGTCCCCATTCTACAAAGATATACAAGAGATATTTTTATTTTATATTTGGTTTATATTTTGTTATGAAATGTTTTCTTCAAAATTGTCAAAATTATTTTCCTCAAGTATAATTGCACGTCCTCTTTTAATCTAGATTCCTTTCTTTCTAGCATCCACATCATAAATTTACATCGACGCTCGAACGAAGATTAATTAAAAAAAATTACTATACCGATATTAAAAAACCAACAATGGAACGGATGTAATACAACACAATCATGTATTATAATATGATTGAATAATGAAATTCTACGTTGCGACGAGAAGAATACGTGATAAAATCAACGTTAAAATCAATTATTGAAACATTTCTTTTTCCACGAAATGAATGAAATTGGCAGTTGAAAAACGCTTCTCACTTGTTGTTACATTTTGGCACGAAACATTCTTTTCCCCGGTGAAAAAAAAATCCACCAGATTGTAGGAAATAAAAAAAAGAGAAACAAAGAAAAAAAAAAGGAAGTATTTAGCTGAGCAAACGATGTTATAAAAAGTATTACAAAGGCTTTGTTTATACGAGATTTACGTTTACATGGGAACTGCGAGTCTGTTTATATAGGATTGAACACGTAAAGGGAGATTCCCGCGGGGATAACTATCCTCAGACTACACACAAACCAGCCACAGATGTACCGCGGTGAGTTTATGCTATTAGATTATTTATACAAGCGGAGAATCGTTCGTCGGAACAAGCTTTTGCAATACCTGAAGCTGAATAGTTTTGCAATATCCATTTGGGATTTAATCGAAAGGAGGGGAAACATTTATCGAACGTACGTAAAATTATATTTATCCTGGAAAGTGGAAGGAGATGTACGTTAGAAATTAACTAAAAACCTTTATCCTTTGTTGAAGGAAGATGTCTGCAAAAATTTATAGATTTCATTTCATCGATATATGTAATTTTGTACATTCTTAATGGAAGGGAAGAAATTAGGATAACTCGATCCGAAGTGTTTTTAGAAAACTTGGATAAACGTGGTTCCAAACTATCCCATACTTGCATTTCACTGTCCAAACATCCATTTTTCCATCGCCCGTTCGAAAACAAATATTTTATCGTATCGAATATACGAGTCTCTTGAAAAAATAAAGAAGAAGAAAAAAAGAAAGAATCTCGATACAGGAAAAAGAGGAAGCAAGGATGGGGATACGAAACGATCGAAAGGATTGATATTTCGCATCGTCTTGTGTAGGCTTCGTTCACAGTTTCGTGGAAAATTGCTTGTTTTACGAGGACGTTTCCAACTATCACGACGCTCGGGTGCCACTAAACTGCAACCCTTGAATGCGCGCAATTCCAGGAAAAGTCAGTCATCTGGACATCGTTCCACGGTTCATTGCTGGCCGAATACTCGAGCCGGTGCTCGTTGCGAGCACGAAAACACCGGAATATCGATCTCGTATAAAACGATAAACGGCGGACTAAATCGAAATAAAAATTGTAAAAGCCCGATAGCGTACGATGTATACGCTGTAATGGAACTTCCTGATTTTTAATTTTCAATTCAATTTTTAATCGTCACGATATTAATCTTATTAAGTATTGAGAAAATATTAATGGGAAATATAATAAGAGTATTCGATTTCGAATTCGATATATTTTTTTCAGATTATGTATATTATTGAAATATTCAAGAAATGAATTATTATATTTATATTTACACTTTTTACTCGTAGAAGAATCAATTGATTAAATAAGGATATAAATATTTATAATAATTTTTAATCCTTTTACACAAGAAAAAAAAAATAAAAATTGTAACAGTCTCCGATCAAACATATTTTCACGGTGCAAAAGCGTGCCGACAAATAAATCTTTTCTCTCGTACAATTTATACAAAAAAAAGAAATTGTTTCAACTCGATGAAGAGCAATTTATAAAAACTGCACGAATACGAGACACCAATGATCGTATTACGCATTCGATCGATCGAAACAATGGAACGGGAAAAAAAAAAAAGACAACGAGTCTAATTAGTCCTGAAAAGGGTAATCGTGTATACGCGCAATAAAATTCAGAGAAATTTCAACGATAAAATCACCGATAAAACAGGGGGTTCCGCGAATTTCGCCGTTGCCATTTCATTGATTTAGTATCAGTTTCATACTTTTACGTTCCAATTGAATTCCCTGACAGCCAGAACCAGTCGAAATTAATCACAATAGCGTTACACGTTCCGCAAATTGCCTTGGCGATGGGATTCCAATGAATAACAGTAACAATGAATGCCAATTTTCCCTCTCGAAATTAGAAATAAAAAAAAAAAATAAAAGGGGATCAATCAATCGGGCGGTCGGTCGGTCGGTTGGAAAAATCGATCGCCTCTAATGTCAATATTATCGCGTGTGCAAACTTTTGTCAAGAAATCCATGCACGAAGGGGAGGTATATGCAATTTTATCGCGTGGATGAAACTTGTTCCCAATTTGTCAAGTGTAGGAAAATAACTATTGGTTAGCTATTTAATTAATTTGTATAATTAATTTTTCTCTCTTTTTTTTTTTTTTTTTTTTTAGTGATATTAAATCAGAAGAATTTTCATTTCGAAACAAATGTAATTGATCTCGCTAATAATTGACATTTGTAAATTATTGCAAATTATCATACGGAGTGTATAATTTAATTGAATCGTAATTTAATTGTTCGATACAATTCGCAAAATATAGGTTGAATGTTTTGAATCAATTTCAATTATGGTAATTAATTGAAATCGATTAAACGTGAAATTATTGTGCAAGAATAATTTGCGTTGAAGATGGAATAAATGATTTCTTATATGAGTGTGCAAAATGTACGTATTTTCTTTAAAGAATATATATATAGTTTATTATCGATAAATCGTAGATTGATCGATCTCATTAATCTCACACGACGATTAAACGAATCTTTTCCCTTTCTTATAACAATTCGATTCGATTTTTAAATTGGGCCATAGTAATTAACCCTGTATAATTGTATTCCAATAATAATTCATCCTGTCCAATAACACTTTCCTCTCGGGCATAAATCGGGCAAGCCGATTTGATTCGCTATTTTAACAAAATTAATTAACAGTATCGATCGCATTCTACGCGTTGCTACAACAAATCATCGATACGAATATTACCAAAGAGCTTTGTGACTACGAAATGCGATATCATAACAGAACAAGTATGAAATATGAAGATCAACATATTTGAATCCTCTTCTAGGCTCTAACAAAATTACTCCCAGAAAATCGTGTCGAGATAAATCAAAAATCATAATTAAAGGAGAAGATTCCATCTTTTTCTCATCTTCAAACTTTTCAAATTTTCCCCTTTCGATTTATTCAATACGAATTTCAAAGTGAATTGAAAAAGAAAAAATAATATCATTGTTGAAACAACGTCCTCATTTCGAGAAGAAACATATCCTAGCGATTTTTATTTATCCTCCTCCCTCATCCTCATAATTAAAGGAGAAGATTCCACCTTTTTTTCGTTCATCAACTATCATCAAGTCACCTCATCTTCAAACTCAACTTTTCAAATTTTCCTCTTTCGATTTATTCAATATAAATTTCAAAGTAAATTGTGCGTTTCAAGAATTATTTTTAATCGTCAATGATTAAAAAAAAGAAACAATATCATTATTTGAACGCGTGTGGACGTTGAAACAACGTCCTCATTTCGAGAAGAAACGTATCCTGGCGATTTTTATTTATCCTCCTCCCTCATCCTCATAATTAAAGAAGAAGATTCCACCTTTTTTTCGTTCATCAAGTTACCTCATCTTCAAACTCAACTTTTCAAATTCATCAATGATTAAAAAAAAGAAACAATATCATTATTTGAACGTGTGTGGACGTTGAAACAACGTCCTCATTTCGAGAAGAAACGTATCCTGGCGATTTTTATTTATCCTCCTCCCTCATCCTCATAATTAAAGAAGAAGATTCCACCTTTTTTTCGTTCATCAAGTTACCTCATCTTCAAACTCAACTTTTCAAATTCATCAATGATTAAAAAAAAGAAACAATATCATTATTTGAACGTGTATGAATGTTGAAACAACGTCCTCATTTCGAGAAGAAACATATCCTGGCGATTTTTATTTATCCTCCTCCTCTCCAGGGAGGAGAAAATGCAAATAGAGGAGGAGGAGAAAATATATCGAATAGAGAACGGTTCGATACGAGCGTGTTTGCGGGGCAAAGTTAAACGTTACCCAGACGTTGAAGTTTCGCCACCCCCTCGGAGGAGAGAGAGGCGTGCAACGACGCCGGCCTAGACCCGAAAGAGATAATAGAGGCGGAAGTGGCTGTGATGAAGACGAGAGAGATAAAGGAATCGATAATATAATCGAGGTTAAAAAAAAGAAAAGAAGAAAGTTTAACTTTAGCGAGAGAGGGGATGTGGAACAATGAACCGAAAATGGAGGTAACCCGAGGCGGGGGTTGGTTCGAAAGGGGGAAAAAAGTCGTGTAGGATGAGAGAGAGTTTAAAGTGGGAAGAAGAATTGGAAAATGTAATATCAGGTGAGACTGATAAAAGTGGGAAAATGGGGCGGAGAGAAAAGAAATGATGGTGAAGCGAGTGGGCGAAATCGAGGGAACTGGAGGAATTAAAGGGGAGAGAGAGAAAGAGAATTGATGAGGGTAGAGGAAGCGTTTGAATTATCGATTCGATCCCATCAATATCGCATTCATATTAGAATAAACAGATTGCGTGGGAGATGCATTAGAAATTTGCTAATGTGAAATAATGATTGTATGCATTTTATGCATTTAAAGATGGAATTTTATTTTGATTTTTGGTAAGTTTTGAAATTGGGATTTTTCTTGATGTTTAAACTTCTTTTTCCTTTTTTAGGGAATATGTGGTAATTTGAATAACATAATATATGGTAATATATGAGAGATTGGGGAAAATAGAAAAATTGGAATTAGAATTTCAACGAAAAAAAGAAAAAAAGAAACGAGAAAATCGAAATTCTTTTTTCGCATTTCTAAAGAGAAGATCTTTTTGGAATTTAAAACATTTTTCAGGGAGCAAGGAAACTTTTCGATAATAATGAATACGTGAATAACAAGTGTACGATTTAGAATTTAAAGATTAAAGGAGATTACTTTCGAAAAAAATTAGATTTAGGTAATTTTTAATGAAATATTCGTAAGGAAAGAAACGCTCGCTTTTCGCAATTTTGCAATTAGAAACTTCGTAATTGAGGTACTGACAATTAAAATTTCGAAACTCAACTTCCGATATAAGCTATTACACAAGAGAATACACGTAGCTAGATAACGTTGTCATGAATTGCGATGTTCATTATATATTCACGTGCATTTATCGCGGTCTACTGTTATGAACTATTGCACGAAACTGATGCTACAAGTGAAATAACGCCATACAACGTATATAATACTTGATCGATATCTCGAATAATCTCTTGCACGAATTATATATTCTTTTCCACGCTTGCTCTTTTAAATTTTATTTTATATATCAGTATTATTAAAAAACACGTTATTATACTTTCAATTGTGCAAATATTATTTTGTTTCATAAGATCACAAGAAAATAGATTGTTGAGCCTCTAATAATAAAATCTGAAGGTATTATTTCAATCAAATTTTTTCCTCAATTATTTCAATTAATAGTTAAACAATTATCATTATTATTTTTTTAGGGAGACATTAACACGAGATCTAGTATCGATTCATTCGCGATAGCCATTTTTCATGAACGGGTGCGACGTGGAAGTAAACGGCATCGCATAAAACACCGGAAACTGGACGAAGATAGGTTTTCAATGGGAGACGAGCTCTCAAGGCGAAGTCTAATAGAAGGCCGATAATGTTTTATGCATCTTTCATCCGCGAGGTTTCGCGCTGCTGTTCAAGTTCCCCCTCCCCGCTGCTTGATCCTCGACCAGATCGAACTTCCCTCCTTTTATTATACGGGGAACAAAAGTCACGGCCGTGGCTCGCCGTGGGTATTACAACCTCGGCTGAAAACAGAGGGAGAAGAAGGGGGAGAATTCACGCGAACTTTGTGCTACGCCCTTTGAATCTCCCGCCATTTTCATAGGGCGGTGCTCTGCATTATCTCTCGAGAACTCGACCCGTTGCAGTGATTTACGCTTGGAACGGAGATAAAACTCACCTTGGCGATAATTTTGCCCTCGGTTAAAATTTCTTATCTTTTATTTTCAAAGAATATATATATATATATATATACGAAATATTTTTAGGTTAGATTCTATGGTATTCAATGGGGATCGGATCTAATTTGTCTCTTCTATCTTATAAAGGAAACGATAAGTGAGAAAATAATTTTCGATGTCTCGAACAATTGGATAAGAATTGGCTACCACAAATGTGTAATATTCGTATTATTTTTTAATAATGGTTTGACTCGAAGAAATGTAATGATTTAAACGTAATAATAATGTTGATAGAGAAAAATTTTGAGGTTAGGATTCGAGGAATTAAATATTTATTTATATCTACGTGAAGTTTTTACTTCATTAGTTAATTTGTAGTTTTGAGGTCAATTAAAGAAGTAAATTATTTTGAAAAAACGTATATTTTTTAAATATTTTTTGGTAGAAATAGTAAAAAAATTGTTCGATCTTGTTTGAATAGATTTAATCTACGCGTTATTCGAATTCGAAATGTCATTTATTATAAAATCGATGAAACTTTTATGATTCCCTGTAGATTTAAAGAATTTATGATAGAACAAATGAGATCGATAATAATTGTGGTCAATGGGAAATCGTGGTATTTCGTGGTAATAAATTAGATGATTATCGATTAATAGAATTGAATACCGATAACATGGTTTTTTACTATAGAATTTTAGAAAAATTTAAAATTATCGAGTTCTAAAAATATGTATATCTTATTCAAAGTAACAAAATGACAAATAATTTTTCAATGTCTCCTATATTCTCTCTCTCTCTCTCTTTCTCTTTCTCTCTGAAATATCCTCTATAATGCAATGAGATTAATGGAATTTAAATTGCAATTCGGATATTTACTTCTTGTGTAAAGCTTTCAGTTGAATCAGATTTCTTATTTCTACTTTAATCCAATGAAATCCTTTAATGTCTATGTATTAAGTCTATGTACACACGTAGAAACTGGATCGAATGAAAACATTGAGTTTACTTTATTCATCACATTCAGCTTATTTGCTTATCACTCTTGAACAATTTTTATACCGTTTTACGTGCAAAACATCATTCATCGTTCATCAATATCAAAAAATATATTATTACAAATTAAAATTATAATAAAATCATTTCCAATATTAATCATTATCCCAATATAATTTAAAAACTAAACTTCTTTTTTTTTAATCCCAGAAATTCTAAAAATTCCATTTGTCAATAATATGATATAAAATACGTGCACAAACATTGCAAAAAATTAAATCTAACTTTTTTAATCTCTCAATGCAAACTCCGCGATCGAATATAAAAATACTTGTCAAAGATAAATGTAATTTTCGCTTTTTAATCCGGTTCGAAATTTTTGCCGGAACGGGAACTCTATCTGGAAGTAAATTGATTGATTACCGACCAAAAGAAGCTTCTTTCCGCGAGTCCGTGACAAGGAAAGCGGGTTCCTTTTTTTTTAAAAAAAATAAACGAAACGGACACACTTTGTTTCGAAGTAAAGCAAGAAACTCATTCCGTGTATCGTTTCCTTGGATGAAAGAAGTTTTGACTAGTCATTAACTCGAAATGTAATTTGTAAGATCTTCGAATACCGTTCGAAGTTCAATTGGCCAATCAAGTTCGAGAATACTTTGTTGATAAATGATACTATTTTAATCTATTCAGTAAAATATACTCGCTTGTAATTTATTTCCATCAGAAGAATTGAATACAATGTGTGTAACTTTAATGAAAAATTTAGATAATTGTTTTTTTTCCCTAGCAAAACGTAGAAGAGATATTAATTTTTAATATATTTTATACAGATTGGATATTTTTGGAAAATTTTACATTTTCATTGTAAGAATTAAGCGGATATTATATTCCAAGATGATGGCCAACCACACATTTGTCAAGAGAGATTCGAATTAATTCCTACAAATATCCTCTACTGACGTGGATGATGTCCACTTTGTGGTCGGTTCGTGGTAACTAACCACTGTTGTACTTCCCAAGCAAATTTTAAGAGACTGATTTTAATAGACCTAGAATTTTTCTGATCGATGCACAATCTACTAGAATATTTATAAAAATAATTCCATCCTCAAGTTATCTTTCTTTTTTTCTTTAATTTTACAAATTAAATCGCCAAAGAATGAAGCGATTAATCGAGACGAAAGGAAGCAGGAGTGTGTATCTCGGAATATTTTTTGCAAGCGTCAGCTTAGGCGATCGATCGAATATTCCTTCGAATCAAGCCTCGAGATGCAAAAGAAACCATATCGAGACGTTATCCGATCGGCGTAATAGTTTTATTTTATTTTATACTGCAGCAACGGTGGTTTCTTTCTTTTTTTTTGTTTATTAAATTTCGCAAATGCAAAGACATCCAGCACGGCTTAATCGGATATCGTTGATTAACGCCGTTACTTCCGTGGAATAAGCAGAAAAACTGGACACGGGATAATCAAAAATGTTATTAAACCCAACTTTCGAATGCAATCACGATGGCCGCCGTTTAATCACCTTAATCCTCGCTTCCATTTTCACGATGTACCTTCGAACGCGGTTTTAATCCTATCCCTCGATCGTCGAATATGTTTATATCCCCGGGAAATTATTCTACTTTATTGATCGTTGATAAAGAAATTTCACGTGTGGTTAAAATGCGCGCGAAAATTATAATACAAAAGCCTCGCTCGTCCCAATTGGAATTAATTTTTCATTCCAATTCGATTGGATACGTCCTAATTTCGAGCATGACAATTTTTCCATATTGATAAGAAGTCTTTTAAAAGATTATTTATATTTCTAAAATTCGTAAAAATCGGACAATATTCTAAATGAAAAATGTAATTAAATTTTACAGATTAATGATACGATACAAGAAAATAAATATTTCAAATAAAAGCGAAGCACTGACACGCTTAATCAACGTACTAAAAAGAAAGAAAATCAAATCTCTCTCACCAACTTCTTCCAACGGCGAAACGTATATAAAGTGATGAAAATCTAAATGGAGAAGTTGTATCGGTAGAAAATTTCTTTCGAATTCCCGTTCCAAACCGTTATTACACCTAAACCAGACATAGGAACGATCCTTTACCCTCCTTTACGCTGGAAACTTTCATAACGTTCACTTAAATAACGGGGTCCCGTAACGCGAAATGGAAAGATAATGAAGTGCACTGCCCGTAAACTTTATTTGCATTCCACGGATCGCATATATGGAACAGTGGTATAGAACATATTGCATTCCTACCATTTGACGGGGAAAGAGAGAGGAACAGAGAGAGAGAGAGAGAGAGAGGGCAGGTTCGCGATACAGATAGGTCGGTTCTAATGCATACTCGAAAGTGATAATAGCTTTCTCTCATTACTGTAAATATGAGTCGACCGGTGCCATTAGCGTGGCGAAAATAACCGCATCGTTAAATTATACGATCAGATCATGAATAGCCCTTTAATCTCATGAACTGTGCCTGTGAAATACCGTTTGTTTATAATTGCATACCGTCATCGTTGCACCCGCCCGCCTATAAATTATCGCCCGTTTTAAACGTGAAAATATAATGATCGGTGTAAGGTAACGAATACCGTTTTAACGCTGGAAACAATTATTATCGTTGAAATATATATACGTATATTCGGTGACAATCCTTTCTTCTGGGCGATAATCGGGGATAAAATAATTAAAATGATTCGTTAAGGGATCGGTGAAAATCCTGTGATACATTATTAAGGATAATCTGTCTTAGACGTAAGAGTTAATCGTTGTAAGTTAAATTATTCATCCCGTTGATGGAGCAATTCGTTTGATATTGGAAATTTTATTTCGTTTATTTTTATTATAAAGAATTTTTATTCTACAAATTTTTTAATTTATGTGGGTTTAATTTAATATATAAAAAATACATTTGATTAGTTAAGTGAATGAATATATTTGATTTGTTATAAATATATATTGTTGTAATGTATACAGTATAATGTATGAATTATTGTTACAAGAAATAATATTGTTACGAGCGACAATGTGAAATCGCGGTATAAGAAATGGAAACATTGATTGTTATTGATATCGATTTTACGCAGTCTGTTTTCGAATGCCGAGACGGACGGACGTGTTTCTCCTCGCTCCTCGTAAGAATATTATATTACATTATTATAAATTATTATATTACATTTACACAAAATTAATTAATTAATTAATTGTTTTAACTAAGTGTGAAAATTAAAAAATAAAAACATGTTAATGGAAGAAGGAGTGGACGATAAAAAATATTTTAAATTTTCCAAAATTTTCAAATATTCATATATAATTGTAAAATAAATAAAATTATTGTTTCATTTGTATTTTTTCGAAATTTTTTTCAAAGTTTTAAGAATCATTATACGAGATATTGTGAAATATTTCTTATATTCTTTTAACATTTCGCGTTTCGAAATGTAGAAATATGGCTCGTGTGTAAAAAATTTTTCTCTTTAAAATCTACACCTCGTTAATTCTTCACACTATGAAAAAAACATGAACGAAAAAAAGATCAGAAAACATCATTACATCTCGTCCTCTTTCTTCCATACAACAGTCAGTCACAAAAGTATTCACATTTTATAAGGAAATTTTTAAAGAATCTAATTTTAATACAAATTTTTATATATACATAATATAATTCGCATATACAAATTATATTTAACAATCCAATATTTTATATGGATATATAATTACAATTGTAATAAAAAATCTTCCATTTTGACGAGTTTGATAAATTCTTAATTTAAAAATTTCACAAGAAAATTATTCCCAATTTTGACAATTTTCTCAAATAAAACAAACGAATACTTTTGCGACCGATTTTTGCGCATTGTTGAAAAACAACCCCTCTTCTAATTGTTTCTCGTAACAAGGGTAACATTTACATCCGCGACAAGTTCTTCAAGCATATCTCCACAAATAAAAATAGGGCATCCACGCGGCCAACTTTGCCTTCCAACTTTTTACTTAGGGCAGGATGCCTCCTGCGCCAAACACCTCCCCCATACTTTTGTAAAATTCGCCGCGAACGCATTTAAATTAAAGTCTGGACGACGAGAAGTTAGGGCGCGAGTCACGTTGTTGTTTGTTGCGTCGCGAACCGTGGTCCACTTAGACGGCCGTTGCTCGTGAAATATTTACCCCCTCGACTCTCGCGTTTCGACACGATGCTCCACCAACCCCGTGACACTTTTCCTTTTGCAAAAGATTTCGAAAAGAGTTCGCCTTTCGTTTCATTCGTGAAACGAAATATTCCAATTTCGTTGGAGGAATCTTTTTGATCGACGAAATAATATTAATAAAACGCGATTTATCTCGATAAGATTTCGCATAGAAAAGTGTAGGGGATACATTTCTCTCTCTCTCGTGTTTCCATTTTTCGATCTAAATTCGTTCAGATTTTTTTTTTCTCCCGCTTTTGATTAACGAATATTACTACACTTGACAATGAAATACGATTTTTATCTCGAAAGGGGGATATTTCTTTTACGAAAAATTCGTTCGATTAACGCAGTAATATCTTAGGTACGTGTTTCTCTTTCCATACGATATTTCGTTAAATTTAACGAATTTTATTAATGACGTTGTGAGAGAGCAAGTTATTTAAAGAATTTCCTTATAATGTATAGACTGTTAACAGGTGAAATCATGGAGAGGAAGTAATCGTGAGAATGACAATTCAAACGTCGAAGCACAGATTGTGATCCAAGTCACGTAATTATCAAAGGATTGGAAGATGCGTGGCAGAGTTTAGAGATAGTAATCCAACACAGTCTCCAACATAGATTGCTAGACCATTATGTGTATATATATATATATATACATACTATTCTCACGTTAAATGAGAACGAGAGTTTTACAACAACTGATAGAATACAACATCGTAGATTGTAATAAAATATAAAGCTACAGAAATTCTTGAAGAATGGAGAAGAGTTATACAAATGATCTGGAAATTTTCTTCTCAAGAGACACGAAATATCTACTTAAACCATACAATTATTAAAATTAGATTATAGAAAGTTAACGAAGATAATAATCGAAAGATCATGACACATTCTCTTCAAGATCCATCTCGTGCGCCAACGTCACGTTATTCCTCGAATTATTCAAACCGATAGAGAAAACGTGGTGGAAAAATATATAAATTTGGATGGATTGGCCAATACAGCGGAAAATTATGCGAGAATAATCTTGGAAAATCGGCCGAAAACTTGTTTACGAATGGACACCGTCGCTGCTACGCAAATCGAAAACGGGGCCGGATTTTCAACCGTGTTTAAACTTATTTTATGCGTAAATAGAGAAGGGAGGATCTCGCATTGTTTAACGCGCAGAAAATGGTTGGGAACGAATCGGTGATCGCGTCGTTCGAAACTGAACTAATTAACGTGGAACACGGGTACTCTGGGCGTGCTCTCTCCGTGGCCAGGGCAAACAACCGTCGAAATAAAACATCGACGAACAACCGAACGCGATTTGTCTCATTATCCAGGCTACCAGCAGGGAAATATTTCGCATCAATCGTGTGCACAACCGTTTGAATTATAAAATAATACATGTCGGGATATTCCCACCGGATCCCTGCTGCAAACTGGGCTGTAATTAAGTTTTGTTTTATAATGTTTCGCGATATGTGCATATCACGGTATACACGCAGATTTGATTCTTTTTTTTTTGTGAATTTTTTTAATTGTTTTTTTATTAGATTATTTGAAGTAAGATGATAATAAGTTTGGAAAGAATTATTGAAAGTACAATTGATTGGCTCATTTTTTTAATACACTCTTTCAAGAACGTAGATTTCATTTCGTCCAACAAAATTTCATCATCTCCTTTTCTTTTGCTGTAAATTGGACTGTAATTAAGTTTTGTTTTATAATGTTTCGTGATATGTGCATATCAAGGTATACATACAGATTTGATTCTTTTTTATGAATTTTTTAATTGTTTTTTTATTAGATCGTTTGAGAAGTAAGATAATAAGTTTGGAAAGAATTATTGAAAGTACAATTGATTGGCTCATTTTTTCAATACACTCTTTCAAGAACGTAGATTTCTCTCGATGCAAGTTATTTTCATTTCGTCCAACAAAATTTCATCATCTCCTTTTCTTGTGACGCGCGTCCTCGAGATTTATCTCGAAGCAAGAAAAAGAGAAGAAGGAGGGAATAATAGCTTCGAGTTAAACTAAATTACGACATAACCGCGCTATTTTCTCAAACTTCTTAATAACAACTTGGACTGAAACCACCGTGATCCAATAACCGCGAATGGTGATGAAAAATTTCTTTCGTAATAATTTTTTCGCCGATCCAAAGCCAAATTTCTCGTGAAACAAGAAAGGAACGAAATGAAAAGAGAAGGAAGATGTTCAAGAAAAGAAAACAAGCAGGACTAATTTCTCGCCGGCGTGGATCGTTAATCGGTGCAGAATTAAGAGGACAGCAGTGGATAAAGACGATGGAGGAGAAAGAAAAGTAGAATCAAAGTTTACTCTCTCCTCGAGTTGCGTTCTCTCTCTTTTCAACCCTTTCTGGATACACCCTCCCCAACTACGTCTCGGCCAGTTTTGTGCACCGCGGTCTTTGAATTACGTCGAGGAGAAATTTATACGAAAACTTGACAATGCTCGGACCGAATGCTTTCGAGTCCTCCCCTGACCTTTCCATCCTTCTCTCTATACTTTTACGTGCTAGGAAGAAGAACAATTCTAGATTCTGTAATCTCGTTTTAAATCCAATTATCCAATTCAATTCTCCCATCTTCGTTAAAAGTTTCGATCGATTCTGAGAAAGATTCTCTAGAAATATTCTAAATATTCTAAATATTCTATTGCAGAGTGAAGAAGATACGGAGAAAATACGGGGAAGGAAGATTCAAAGAATAAAAGCGGTCGAGAATCGTTTCGAGTGATCGTAGACGCGTGAATTATGGAAGGCATTGTGGAGGGCCGATGTCGTCCTCGAGGTTGGATACGTCTGGTGGTAGGAGCCGGCCCCCCCGCCCAATGAAAACTATCGCGCTGAGTGTCGATAGTTTGGAACAGTTTGCGCGACCCTCGAAACTTTTGCCAGGCCGCGTTTGATTTAGTATTTCTCGGGGTGAGGTTCGACGGGGCTGTTCTACTGCAGAGATATGCGCTTTCCAGATACGAAAGCGTAATTAAAGATAAAGTTCGACGACGGATATGAGTTGCAAAGTATAGTATACGTAGAGGGTGAGTTTTATCAATACGCCCTTTGGGGATAAAGTCTTCTCTTCTCGCGAAAAAATTATTTAGGGATCTCTAATAATTCTTTTCCCTCTCTGTTCCTTTAATATATATATACTCTTCTAAAAATAAATTTAATAAATGAAATACAATGGAGATACAGATATTTTAAATTCCAAAGGTGTTGATGTAACGCTCCACGATCATAAATTTTCAATTTGGACAGGAATAGTTCGATGGAAGGATTCACAAAGGTGTCGAGACATTGTATAATTGAGTTCCTCTTAATTTCTTCTCTAATAAAAATAATAATATCCGAATACTAGGTCGCCAAGCATAACTGTAGTAATATTTCTGTTGCTTCCAGCTAAACCGATACACACACACATATACGCGCGCATGGCGTGCCTCGTTTCAAAGCTTTATCCCTCCCGTTGAAAGTAGTTCAACAGCGTCCGTTACCTTTGGGATTTTAATATCACAGCAAGCAAAGAAGATAACGACAAATGAACAACAGAGAACGGATGCAGATACGAGTGTGCATCAAGTGGCAGGCGAGGCATTCAGACGGGTAAAGATGGAAGGGTACGTGGCAGCTGGATGGATCAAAGCGAAAAGCCTTTCCCAGGCTTAACAGATTCGCATGGTTCTTAGTTCCATTAACTGGCAGCCACCTTCCGCCACGCCGCTTTTTGACCCATCTCTTTCTTTTCCTCGAATCGCAGACACTCTCGAATAAGATCGCCCCCTCCTCCTCCTCCTCCTCTCTATATATATATATCCAAACCCTTGGACACTTTAATCTTTCCTCCACTTTCCATAATATTGCCTTCCTTTCCAACGAGGGAAATTCGAATTGAAATTCGTGGATTTGCAAATTCGCGGACGGGGAGGGGAATATGCAAATTAGAAGGATCTCGTAACGATGCTTGTTAATTCGATAAATAAGTTCGGGTTGTCTGGTTGCGTTTCTGGAATTTGGAACGTTGGAGAACGGTGTGATATGTTGAAGTATTTTCGTAAGAATTTTTAAAATCTCGTGATTAATCTAATTTTTCTCGTTTATAAACGTTTCATTGTTCGATCGTCTTTTATACTAAATTATAATAATTAATAACAGCGTTGTTTTTTTTTGTCTGTCCAGGCACGAGAAACTCATTCTCATCGCGCAACAACGACTTTCTAATTGGTCCCGTTTTCAATACGGTTGGTCGTTATAACAATTATATCGTGCATTTTCGCAAAGATTTTAATACCTTGAAAATCCCCCGAGCACAAAGCAGTGTAATTACACGCAGTGTTGGATAATTACAAAGCAGATCACGAAACACGCGCACGCATGCGTTTGTATCAAAACACGCGTCCTCGAGGATTTCAATTTTCAATTTCGGTGTGAAGGAAATTAATTGATTAATTAAATTCAATCCGAAGGATATATTCTTCGAAGGATTTTCGCATGGAAAAAAATTAAGGAGAAAAAGAAAAAGGAGAAGAAAGAAACAAAATCAGAGAAGAGTCAAAGTTCGTTGGCCGTCGAGTTTTCTCCCTCGAAAAAGGAAAGAGTCACTTTGTGTGCGTCGAGCATTTTTTTTTTTTTTTTTTCTTTCCACGGCAAAGTCCACGGGAAAGATGTCCCGTGGGTATCGCGCAAGCTGAACCGTAGGAACTAGTTTTAAAGAATTTTTAATTAATGAACCCACCTTCCACGTGGAAACTCTATAACGAACGTAACACGCGGCCTTTAATAACCATTTACGACTCCGGCGTCGACCGTTTTCCCTTAATTACTGGAACAGGCGATGGCCAAAAAACGAAGGAGGAGAGGAGAGGGCGCGTAAACGGAAGACGACAGAACAACGGGGAATTACGGCAATCGATTTTGCAATCGAGCAACACCGCCTTGAGCAACGCCACCCCGAATAATTATGTCGAACCAGCTGGTAATGCTCGATTCCAATGAACGCCCCCGTTTGAAAAGGCTCCGATATTTTAATCGTCCGATGGTGAGGATAATTCGAGGGATGGATGATTTTTTGAATTTTAAACGATCTGATCTCGAAAGCGAATAATTGTACGTTTTCGATATTAGAAATCGATCTCGTGGTAATTCGAATCTCTAGATCTCTCGAGGATCTCTTGGTGAGATACTCGAATAAAACTGGAAACTCGATTTTCGACGACGCCTTATAGCGGCAGAGTTCCCAAAAATTTCAATTACTTTTTATCCCGATACCGATCGTAATTTTTCGAGGAGATCGTGCAACGAATTGGCAATTTCGCCCCCGAGGATAGATATCGAGATTGGTTCCGCATTGCGTAATAATTCTGATTTATCGAGGCCCGTGTCGGGAAAGAAACTGCGATAAAATGTTTTTTTTTCCTCCCCCTGTGACAATATTATCCCCGGTAGTCGGAACAATTAACCGTGCTTCATCAACGCTTTCGAGTATCGAGGAATTTGTTCTTTCTTTTTTCAAATCATTTTTCCAATCCAATCCTTCATCGAATTTTCTTTCTTCCAAGTCGATTAAAAATTCAAACTGCAAATGTTAATTTTTTATATCATCAAATTCCAATCCAACATTTGAAGTTAGTTCATTTCGAAATTTTTAAAAAGGATAACTATACATCTATAAAAGATTGGAAAAATTGATCGAATAATAATCCTTTTTTTCTTTTAATAGAAAAATGAGGCCCTCTCTTGAGAATTTTCTTTCAAAATTTCTCCAAATTTATCAACCAGGGGACGAGTTCGATGTGCTTAGACGGTTGTAGAAACTTTCTGACGGATGCAACGCGTTTATTTCACCCCGGAAGAGCGAATCGCAAACGAGGCGAAGTTATAATTGTGAACAATTATTGTGCCGCAATTATATTTTGTCTCTGGCACGGAGGATGGATAGGAAATGTTGACACACTTTGTTGGAGCGAACCGTTAAAATGGAATTCTGGGGCTCCCCTCGAGTGCACGATGTTGGAAGATATCAAGGGGGTGGTTCTTCTAAACTT
The DNA here is from genome assembly GCF_003254395.2 of Apis mellifera. NCBI lineage: Eukaryota > Metazoa > Arthropoda > Insecta > Hymenoptera > Apidae > Apis > Apis mellifera. The sequence continues at coordinate 3,303,101 of NC_037651.1, forward strand.
GATGGATGTCGGCCGCTCGCTTTTATCCTATTTTTTTCGCGAAATTTCTTTCTCAACGATGATACATCTCGGCAATACGTTCAACATTTTTATCCCTTCTCTCGACGAATTTGTTCCAAAGAAATTGAACAAATCATATCACGAATATCTCTAATCAAACTCTTTATTAATTCTTATTAGTAATACAAATTCTGTCGCGCTTAAAATACCATTTTATCAGAATCGTGCAAAACAGGATCTGTTCCAAAGAAACAGGAAATTGAAATCATATCACGAATACCTCTAATCAAACTCAACATCCCTCTCTATTAATTCTTATTAGTAATACAAATTCTGTCGCGCTTAAAATATCATTTTATTGATTTATCAGAATCGTGCAAAACAGGATCTCTACCTATCCTCATCGGTTTGATCGGTAACGAGGCGTGGCATTCGTTGGTTGGCCATGGATCACGAATGGGGGATCCATGGGTGTTGAATCGCGCGGAAAAGCCTGGGTGTACGTGATGTCGCGTCAATATTGGAGGAATGGAGGAATTCCGCGGAATATCTGTGGGCGAAGTTTCACCTTGTTCCCTCGTTAACGCGTGGCTGTGTGCCAGTGACGAGGAAGGAAAGGAGGAGGAAGAGGAAACTGTGGTGGAGAGGCGGAGACAATCGCGGGAGCAAGTTCGAAAGTCGAAAGTTCGCGGCTTTGGACCTCGTTTGGAAAGATTTGGAGGCGTTATCTCTCTTCATATCATCGTGGCTTGTGTATTGTGCTCGCGAGGAATCGAATCGATTTCACGTTCAGAGGGATCAGGAGAATTGGTTATTAATAACGGTGGGAAATTTTAAGATCGGAAAATGGAACGAATGGGCGAGTATTGGGGATGATTTATCGTTGTTGTGGTGGTGAATGGGAGAATGATGATGCGTGTTCCGGGGAGGGAACGAAATACGGCGGTAGGCTTGATTAATATTTTATTACATTGCGGTGGAAACCGTGGTGAAATTTAATCGAGTAAGGAAGCTCGAGTGGATAATTGAGCTATATATATTTGGTGAAACGATGCCAATTCGTTTGGAATTTTAGACGATGAAAAAGAGAAGAAAGTAATAGAATGCGGAAGAATTCATCTGGCCGACCATTGGTAAACTGTATCACTTACTTAACTATTGGAAGGAAATAAAATCTTTGAATGATCCAAGTATTTTAAATTTCTAAGGAAGAATAGAAGGAAGAACAAATAATAATTCAAAAAGAAGAGGAGAGAGGATGTAATGGAATAAAGATACGAAGGATTGAAAGAAATAATCGTCGAATTTCATCGATTAATGCGGGGGTCACAAACTGGAAATCCATCGAGGCGGAAGATGGGGATCGGTTGCGAGCATGTTCGAAAACCGCGCGTATCAAACAACGATCGGGTGTAATTAAACGATTATTTACGAGGAGCGGGCCGCGTGTAACATTAATAACATTTATCCGGCGCGGCAAATTCCTTGTTAACGTAGCGTGACGTTGCCCGTTATAGTTTGTAACACCGACGCAGATCGTAGATCTATCCTAATTAAAATTGGAATTCGAAATTCCGGATAGTATCGATCAATTAAAAGGGAAAATTAAATTTCACGGGGGAACGGGCCCGCACTCGGTGCGGCCGCCGTTTGTGTTTCGCCTAAATGAATCCAATTTTATACCGTTGTACACGGTAAATCCGTGTAAAACCTCAATTTACGCTCTCCTTTATCGACTGTTCAACCCAAGAACGCGTTAGAGATTGCTCTGAGAGATAATTCGTTTAATTTCACCTGTCACTTAATACTTAATATTTCGAATGAAACGTGTTTAAGAAAAAAAACTACTTAATTATTAAGGAGATGAATTTAATTGGCGAGAATCTTTCAAAAGATTCTCGATCTTATTTCCTTTACGAGTGGCTTGGCTAACTTTTTAAAAAAAAGAAAAAAGAAAATGGATACAAAAGAATTAGAAAGTTTAAGCCAGTGTATCCAGCTGGAACGATTATAACAATTGAAAAATCGCAATTTATCCTCGGATATATGGGAAATATGATATGATGATCCGTAAAACACTTCCGCATAACCTCGAGCAAATTTCGCAGTTTCGCAACGTGAATATCCGCAATCCTCCCTGTTGTCGTTGGATACAACGTTTTTATACTGCGGAAGCGAGAAAGTCGAAAGAAGCTGGCACTTCGACGAAACTTTTATCTGGCTGACGTACAATTTCTCTCTCCCTCTCTCTCTTTGGCCGTGTGTAGACTCGGCACAGCCGAGTTTCCTGTATTTATAGAGCACAATAATGCGGATGCACAGAGATACGAAGTTTCTAGTGGGTGCAGCGTGTGTGTATAAGTATATATATATATATAGAGAGAGAGAGAGAGAAGAAACCCGAGAACTGCGGAACGAGGGGGAATCCGAATGAGACTGGGATTCCCCCTCATTTCCACGCTACCCAATGTTGCCCTAAACTGGCAGAATTACCAATGCGGCGAAAGGACCGACGATTTGTGCGTGAAGCTCGATGATTCGTTCGTTATTTCCTTGGGAATTCCATGGATTAAAGGAAAAGGTATCTGTGCATTCATATTTTCGCGAGTTTATTATATTGAAAAATTATATTAAATTCTGTTAAAAACGAATTTTCATTTCCAGTTATCGATAACATTGAAAATAAAGTGAAGTTAACGATTAGTTCTTTAAAGTTGTGGCTTTAAAAAATCGTCTAAATGGTTTAAAATTGAACACTTTTTTTTTAAAGTTAGAAGGATCGATTGGTTAAATAAACCAATTGTATTTTATGATTATCGTTTCGAATTAGCTTTGATTTCATAAATGTATTAACAAGGTATATAAAAGTATGTGCAAACAGGTATCCATGGAGAATCTTGAAAATTTATTTTTTGTAGATATCGTATGTGATATGTAAATGGAATTTGGCTGGGAAATAAAACGGTTATGGTTGGAAATAGAAAAATAGAGTCGTGTGGGAATTGGTTTGCTGTCAGCAGTGATGCTTCGTTTACTTGCTCCCTGAAATTGATATTGGATCGTAGCATATGAAACTAGTGAATCCGAGCATGGTACACACCGTGTCTACCAAGGAATATTGGTACGATGGAGGCTTGCAAGTTTCGAGAATGGATCGAATATTTTTAATTCAGAAATGATAAATAATTGGTAAAAATTTCAAAATGTCTCTGAGTAAAAAATATTCTAAAATTATTACAAAATAACTTAGGATTATCTCGAAGCAAAACATCACAATCACGACGTGTATCATCGTTTACGCAAGATTGGCACGAGATCGTATCCAACTTGCTTACTATATATCGAGAGAAAGAATGCACTGCTTCGTGTCAGCAGCCGGATAAAACTTTCCTCAGAGTGTTGGTAAATGGTGGAAGGATTTGAGGACACGCGTGGTGAACCCGTCTCGATGTTACTCCACTTTATACGAGTTGGAATAAGCGCGAAAAAAAGTTGCACAGTTGTCTGCAATGCGACTCTCGAGAACATCTCCTCGATCACTACTTACATTTTTCTTCTTTTCTTTTTTCTTTTACAGCTCTATTTTCTTATCAAACTATATAATTTCTACCTCTACTTATTCGAATATTACTTAGCTTGAAGTAAATCTAAATTCCGTGTATAAAAATGAGAACATGAACGAAATGAAAGGACACGCGTGACGATATATAATTTAGACGGCGCGTTTCCGTTTCAGACGACGTGCCTAACAGAACTGCCAGACGTGGCACCGTGCAACGGCACAGTGCGACTGCCACCACCGTGCGAGGATTCGCCGAGCAGCGGTAGCAGCAAAGATCGGAGGGAAGAGAGTCCTCGCAGGAGGTGCCGAGTATTGGCGCCCATCTTGCTCCTAGTCGCGGCTCTCCTCCTCGGTGGGCTTTGTCTACCATTGCTTCTGCAATCCGCGCCTGTCACGCATCAGCAGAGGCTGGACGTGATCAGGAGGATCCTCACTGAAGTGCCTCTGATCGACGGGTAAGCTCGAAAGAATCGTATATATATCTCGATCGAAATTGGAAACGAATTGGAAGAATAATTTTTCGTTGAATTTTTAGATACGATATATATATAATAATGTTGTTTCACTTGTCCTAACTTGATTGATTTGTACCACTGAAACTGTCTAACTCTTCACAACTAAGTATTGATTATAATGAATTGTATTCCTCGATTGTAGAAGAGAAAAGAAAAAAGAGAAAGATTGTTTGTAGAAGAGAAAAGAAAATTTGTTTGTAACGATTTTAATTGATCACGAAACGTTTCCTTGGCCAGGCACAACGATTTGCCCTGGAACGTCAGAAAGTTCGTACACAATCAACTCGGCGAGGTGAATCTGAGCAGCGATCTCGGAAGGGTTGATCCTTGGGCCAGATCGGACTGGAGTCACACGGACATCCCCAGATTACGAGCTGGCCTGGTCGGTGCACAGGTGAGCATGAAAATAATATACAAACGCTTTGACTTTTTCTCTTATTTCTAATTTCTAATTAAGTTCCTCCGCGCTTTTAATTACTTCGATCCAAAACTTAATTGTTCCGCCGTTTTAAACAAACTTTCCAACAGCAACCCCCTTGTCAATCCTTAATAATCCAGCTTCTATTTAAATAACTGTTCTTGACGTGGCGTTTGAAAGGACTTTTAATCGAATAGGGCCAATTTATTTAAGGGCAGATCTTTTTCCTTTATGAAAATAATCAACGCATAATTAGTCGAATATAAAATTAAATTAAATTCATTCTTGAATCATCATATTACGATTTCATAAAGCAAAACGATCATCCTTAAAAAACTTTTAAATATTCTAAATCCAAAAATCTTGTATTCTTAATCTTCATTTTATTATTATTATTACTCGAGGAATATTTCGAGGATTCCTTCTTCCTCGAAAAAACGAAACTCGGTTCCCATAATTATCAGTTGGAAACTCGGCCACCCCTCGATATTTCACTACGATTTCTAATCATTCGAATTTCGCTCCGGGAATTATATTGGCGGGATTGGTTACCGTTTAATGGCGGCGGGACCCGCAAACTTTCGATCGAAACTATTCGGCCGGACTCGAAGGGGGGAGGGGGAGAACGTATCGGTAAATCCCGAGCAAGTTTATGCCTAAACTCCCTCGAGGGGAGGGCAGTAATCGAAGAGCGCTCAATTAAATTCGAAGAGGACCTGTCGAATCGGTGGAAGCGGAAATTGTTGGAGGAACATTTGCCGGGGACGCGGGTTATTAATGTAACGAATCGTGCGCATAATTAAGATAGTGACAATGGAAAAATCCCCCGTTTCGAATGATCGCGCCGTTTTAATTAAAACGGACGGGTAAATATCCGTCCCGGATACGGATGATATAATTTGATGAAAATATTCTGCGATTAAATCTCGTGTTTCTAATTAATTAGGGAGATCTTGTATATACATACACGTATATTGTTCTGGTAGATGCACAAGGAATCAAGTGTAATTGATAAAATCGTGTTGTTTGTTGTTAAGGGTATATTATTATGAAGAAGGAATTTAATCAAGTTGATTGTTGATGATTGATGTATTGTCTCGATTGACGGACAAGTGTAAATTAATTTAAATGGGAAATGTTTGTAACCGATAAAAAATGATGATATTTTTATATATATGATTTTATTATGACGTGAGTGAATTACTGGACTTTGTGTAAGTAAAAAAATTTGTTCAGGTTTTTTATTTAAGAATCGAGCTAACTTTAACTTACAGCATTATTACTTTTATTCCACGAAATTAATTTGCAGTTTTAAATTTCCATACTCCCTTTTCTCTTTTTAAATACACCAATCGAATATTCGTAATTTTTCAATTTTGAAATTAAAACTAATTTGAAAGATTATTTGTCATTAATAAATCTTTCGATAAACGGATGCCTAGATATTTACAGAATCTTGAAAAGAAATATTTCGACGAAAAATTGATCGATTTATATCACGATAATAAACATCTCAATCTTAAAATCGATACGTGTTACCACGCGAACACCCGGTATATCTCTATAAATTACGATCGGTTGAAACGGGTCAACAAGTGAGCACTAACTCTTATCTGACCCAGAGATCCCGTTCGTTCGTTCCTTCCCATCTTGCCAAGATATTGGCAATCGACAGATATGGATAGGGGAGTAAGAGAGAGAGAGAAACGATCTTCCACTTCCACCTTCCATTTCCTGTTCACATTCAATCGGAGCACGATGACGCAACAATACCGAAAACCAGTATTTTTAACCGGCCATTAGAGAATTGATTCCTTTGATCTCGCTTAACGAGACCAAGTTTTAATCTGATTCCAGGGATATCTATTATCTGCCTTGGAATCTTCGATTAGTGAATAAGCCGGAATACAGAGGGTCTATCTTTGGACGAAATTGTCGAAAAGTCTGTCGGTGAAAGTAACTCTTTTTCTCTCTCTTTCTTTTTTGGCTGACTTTTCCAGTTACCTTCCTCTCTCTTTCTCTCTCTAAGTTGGTTGTTCACAGATTGGAGAGGGTGGACGGTACGTATCTTGGACGGTCGTGTTATCAGTTATATAGGCCTTTGTTCTCGAATTGGCGTGACACGAATGGCAATTCGAAATTACGGGCCTTTCTATCGGGCTGGATTGGAAATTGGACAGGCTTGTAATTAATTCTTTGATCTCGATATTTGACATGGGTAAGGGGAGGGATGTTGCTTTTGCTTTCGTTTTAGAAACGTGGAAAATTGTTTCTTGGTTGCAGGCAGGCAGAGAAGGTAAGAAGAATCGTTAATTGAAACGTTTGAAATTCTTCAAAAAATAATGATAAGAAATATCGGAGAATAAATTCTCCGATTTTTAATTGAAAAAATTATTGGTTAACTGGCAATTAATCAATCCAAGACGAGTGAGTGATAATTTTCAGAGAGGTGAAAATGTTCGATATCGCAACAAGATGCAAGAATTGTAAATTTCGCCCGACAAAAGGGAGCGGGTCGTGTAATTGACTTCTCCCCTAATTATAAAGTCCGTCAACGTACATTATCGAGCCAGTATATGAAAAGCCCCGTTGCAGAAAACCAATTCAATCACACGAATTGAATGCAGACCACTCAATGGATTCACCATTGTAATCATTCCTTTCTCCCTCCCCCCCATTCCTTTTCTTTTCACTCTTCCTTATCCCGCTTTTTCCTCCGATTCCTATATAAAATCCTATTTGCGTATGATTCTATGGAAAATTTTCTCGAATCGGTGTTACTCTTACTCTTTTTCTTTTACCAATTTAATTTATTATTTTAGATCTATCATAATAAACGATTATCGTATAAAATCTTCCTTAATTCTATCTTTAACTCCTTTTTTAATAAATAATAAAAGTGTAAAATTATTGGCACGACATATAATAATAATAACAATGGATTCATTCGTAAAATGTATGAAAGAAAGGAAGATCTTTCGTGAATCGTAATCTAAAACGTAATTGGAATATTCGATGAGAAAGAAAATGAAGGACGATTCGAAGGCAGAGAATTAAATAACCGAATTATGGAATCGAATAATTTCGTTGCAGGAGGATCGCCGGTACGAGATCTTCGTACATGGTAAAATTTGTGACCGGGCCACCCCTTTCCCCTTTTGGCCATTTCTCTCGTTCCATCGAAGCACCCAGGAGGATATTAATGGTCCTCTGAGCGCGTTCCATGACAGAAGCAAGCCAATTTCGATCTGGATCAATGACGACACCATAATCAGCAAAGCCCTCGGCAGAGCCATTCACTTAACCCAGACCTGCTGCGGGCAATCGTTGCACTAATACGCCGCTGCGTCCAATGCCCGGCCATTTTCCATCTCTATCCCGCCATCTTGTCCCCCTCTTCCTCGCGCCATCTCTTTGTACGTGTATTTATCACTGTCCCTCTCAGTCTCGGCCCCATTCCTCCCCCCCTCCCTGATCCATTGCGGCGACACACGCGCGTATACAGGGTGTCTCATTTAAATATCGTTTTTTAAGGAAAAGAAACAAGATCGTTGCGAGGAGATTACATTTGAGGCTCGGTCAAGGCAAAGGATAAAGTACTTTTCTTTATAATAATACGAAACATGTGATAATGTATCTTCTCGTAATTTTAAATAAGAATTAAGTGACGAGATATTCGAGATATTTCGTTTTTTAAGGAAAAGAAATAAGATCGTTGCGAGGAGATTATATATTTATTTTGAGGCTCGGTCAAGGCAAAAGATAAAGTACTTTTCTTTATAGTAATACGAAACATGTGATAATGTATCTTCTCGTAATTTTAAATAAGAATTAAGTGACGAGATATTCGAGATATTTCGTTGTATGTAAAACGGACACCCTGTATATCGCGCTCCATCTTCCTCTCTCTATCTATTCCACAGGGGCTGGTGAACTGTACTTACGTTTGAGATTAGGTCATAGATTAGATGACGTCGAGTGAGTGTACACCCTGGGGAACCTGAAAGTCGTGAACCGAGGAAATTTTGTTAAGAAACACATATATTCGCCGGAAAATGATATTTATTCCGTTTGGATAGCAGAAATTTATCTCGAGAGAAAATTTTTTTTAACGAATGATAAAAAAAAAAGAATCTATAGAAAATTTCTGCAATAAGAATACTTGGTTTACTACAACGGATCAATTTGGATCGTGAGAAATTTTCGAAAATTCGATAAATGATAACCAATCCTCGAAATGTGAAAATCTTTTAAGAAAGTTATATTAATTGGTGGCGATAACACGGTTTTCGAGCGGCGTAGATGTAAGAGAGAGATATTAAACGGAAGGTTATCGGGAAAATTTTTATTCTGGACGCGAAATGTTTGGCTGGGCCGAATAGCGAAGCTATTCCAAACGATTAGTCATAATAGCCCGGCTCGCGTAATGCCGTCGAAACCCAACAGGCCACGTACTCATTACGTATTCGGGTTGGGCATTCGAAACTTGGACGAGTTTGCACCGGTACTATTTAGACTTGGGAAGGGTTGGACCACGGTTCCTAACGACTCTGCCAGTGTCAATGGGCCGGCAACGTTTAAGAGAAACTTTGCCCTTCGATTATCGACGCGATAATTACGCGGGCTCGGTTACCTCCGTCCTCCATTCGAGTCTCCATCTCCAGAGGACTTTCGCTCCTGAAATATCGCCGTAATTCGAAATTTTAGATTGATAATAAATTTAAAAGTGTTCCGCTCCAATGGATTCGACTCGAGTTTGATCACCGTGTTTATTGGAAATTTATTTGATTCGAAAAGATATAACCTTTTCGTACGACAATGATTGCATATCATCATGGATTGTTTAAATAATTATCGATCGTATCCAAGGTGTTCAAGGATTCAAAATTGATTCTTTGCAGCGTACGCTCTCTTTCTCTTTCTCGATTGGATTTGACCACCATGTTTATTAGAAATTTATTTGATTCGAAAATAATATAACCTTTTCGTACGACAATGATTGCATATCATCATGGGTTGTTTAAATAATTATCGCGAATATCGATCATCGAATATCCAAAGTGTTCGATTCAAAATTGATTCTTTCCAGTACGTTCTTTTTCTCTGAATCGATCGGATTTGACCACCGTGTTTATTAGAAATTTATTTGATTCGAAAAGATATAACCTTTCCGTACGATAATAATTGTATATCATCATGGGTTGTTTAAATAATTATCGATCGTATTCAAGGTGTATATTCAAGGATTCAAAATTGATTCTTTCCAGCGTATGCTCTCTTTCTCTGAATCGATCGGATTTGATCACCGTGTTTATTAGAAATTTATTTGATTCGAAAATAATATAACCTTTTCGTACGACAATGATTGCATATCATCATGGATTGTTTAAATAATTATCGATCGTATCTAAGGTATTCAAGGATTCAAAATTGATTCTTTCCAGTGTATGCTTTATTTCTCTAAATCGATCGGATTTGACCACCGTGTTTATTAGAAATTTATTTGATTCGAAAAGATATAACCTTTTCATACGATAATAATTGTATATCATCACGTTGATGAGTTGTTTAAATAATTATCGATCGTATCCAAGATGTTCAAGGATTCAAAATTGATTCTTTCCAGTACGTTCTCTTTCTCTGAATCGATCGGATTTGACCACCGTGTTTATTAGAAATTTATTTGATTCGAAAAGATATAAAATTTTCGTATAACAATAATTGTATATATGATATCGCTGATGGGTTGTTTAAATAATTATCTCGAATATCGATCGTATCCAAAGTGTTCAAGGATTCAAAATTGATTCTTTCCAGCGTACGCTCTCTTTCTCTGAATCGATCGGATTTGACCACCGTGTTTATTAGAAATTTATTTGAATCGAAAAGATATAACTTTTCGTACGACAATAATTGTATATATGATATCGTTGATGGATCGTTGTTTAAATAATTATCTCGAATATCGATCATATCCAAGGTGTTCAAGGATTCAAAATTGATTCTTTGCAGCGTACGTTCTCTTTCTCTGAATCGATCGTGAATTCGGAATCGGGGTCCGCATCAAAATTCCATCGCCGCGCGATTCGAGTTTCGGAGGCGTAATTGCCAGGCTGTAATCAATAGTTTCTAATCACCAGATTCATACCTGGAACAAACCTGTTTATACGTTGAGAGTCAAAGGATCGGCGTATTGGAAACGATCCGAGCGCGCGGATTGCTAATGAGCAAAGTTCTCTCCCCGCCGATGTGTCGATACATCGCGATCAAAGATAAGGGAAATAACCCCTCCGGTGGAAAATTATCGTAAAATTATCATAAAATTATCGGGGAGCGGCGTCTGCGGCAAACGTTATCGGCCTGTGTTTAAACGTTTGCATAAACTTTCACGTGCAAATTCGATTTGTAAATTTGGCCGGAGCCGCGAAATCTGGCAAATCTCGCGCCATGAAACGAGACTAATTTTCCGCCTCCGTGACGTACACATACGTTATAATCCGTTCGCTCGAGCACTTCGTTGATTCGACATTGAAAATAAGAAGAGGAGGAGAAGAAGGGGAGGAAAGATGGAGAGAGAAGGGGGAGAAAAAAGGTGAAATTTCATTGTACGAGTGACGAGAAAACCAGGTGAAAGAGATGGCACGTGTCGATATGTCAATCACTGTTGGGGATCATTGGAACCCGCCCCTGCATAACGCGCATCCTCTTTTTGCCTCTTGTTCCATCTACGGGAACAGAAGCACCGCTATCACATGTACGGGTCTCTCCTATCCTCTCCTCTCTAAACGCTGCGACTGACGCGACGCGAACGAAATTCTGATCGAACGTTCAAATTATTCAATTATGTATTCCGGCCGAACCATAGAAAACGTCACTCCAACGTGAACTTGTTCCGTTTTCCAAAAAGAAACGAAAAAGAAAAAATCATTATTAATCGCACAAGAAGCTCCAGTTCACTCGGCAATCTTTGCCAATTTTCCCCCAAAGAAAGAAAGGGGAGGAAAAATGGAAGGAGAAGAAAATTTCTTTGGAAATGGTCTCCCTTGGAGGTAAAAGTAACCTTCATCCCTCTGTGAAAAGTGGAGCGTGGTTAATGGTTAAACGATTAAACACAGAATCAAAGTTTTACAAGAGGGGAGATGATAAAATCGAGGAGGGAGGTGTCGATACGTCGATCGGCTTTTGCCGAGGTTACGGAAGACTCCAAAACGTTACTTCCGCACGTGCGCCTCTCTCTCTTCTATCCATCTCTCTCTCTCTCTCTCTCTCCTCATTCACGTTGGCGAGACGGATCGGTTGTTATTACGAGAGGGGTGTAATCGCGATGCAGGGACTGGTTTACGGGCATCCATTTATAGTAGGTGAACGGCACTCGGTCTGTGCTGTGTAGTGGCGCGCCGCTATCATAATTAGGTCATGCGAAGCCCTGATGCACGCAGCCATTTTCAAAGAGCGAACGCAACCCCCTACTTGCTACTTAACGAGTGGATTTCACTCGGTTCTTTATTTGAACGAGACTTTTCTCCCTCCTCCTTCTCCTCCTCCCGGTGTTGGTTACAAGCAAACAGAACGCTTACAGAACGAGGAGGAAGACCCTTTCATGCGGAATGCGTTAAGCACGACTGGATGGATGCACGTGAAATTTCGTTTCTTTCTTTGGAGGATTGAATTTCGATTTTATCGATGAAAGGATTAATAATAATTTATCCCAAAAACGTTTATTTCATAATCTTCCTAAATATGAATTGATTGAAGAAGAATTTTTAAAAATTTCGTTTGCCTCAACTCGATACAATGATGTGATATATAATTCTTCTGAAGAAATAATAAGATTGGAAAATGGGATCGAAACGATTGACAAATTGCAGAGCGAGTTTTGTAATAATGAATTCAGTTTACTTTCTTAATCTTCCTAAATATGAATTGATTGAAGAAGAATTTTTAAAAATTTCGTTTGCCTATCAACTGGATACAATGATGTGATATATAATTTTTCTGAAGAAATAATAAGGTTGGAAAATGGGATCGAAACGATTGACAAATTGCAGAGCGAGTTTTGTAATCATGAACGTATTCAGTTTACTCGAACGGATTTTTCCTCGAATAATAATCCGCCACCCGCGTTTCAGAGTAAAATTTATCGCGGCTGTTCTGCCCCATTTTTCCCGTGTAAGAAATGGTTCGACGGGATTCAACGAGTGCTAATAACGGGAGGTGTGTTTTATTGCACGCTGCTCATGAGAAGTATTGATTGGCCGGGCCGTTCGCCAAAAGCTTAATTTCCTGTTCTACAATATGGATCACTTGCTCCCGTTGATTTTTAAGATATGGAAATGGTAATTTAACGAGACGGAGATAAACACACATAACTTTGTGAGAAAAATATTCGTCTTCTTCGTTGTTGGAAAATATATCACTTTGGATATTTTTTAAATCCTTGCATATTCAAAATAAATAAACATTTGCAGTTTAAGAATAATACGAATTGTGTTTTCCAAAATTCAATTTTTCTTTACGAACAAAAAGTACATAGTTACGTTAAAGAAGAGAGAAACAATTCCCAATTAATAATTATCGACAAAAACAAAGTCGATATTTCGAATTCGTCGAAGCGAAAATTTAATCTTATTAAAAATTCGCAATATGCTTAAAACAAAGCAAAATAAAAAGATCTAACTCGTTGTTTACAAAATTGAAACTTCTTCTTTGCAAAATCCTGTTTCGCAACGCATTGTATCGAGTAAGAGGAAAGCGAAGACGGATCTGTTTCTTTCTTCCAGTTCTTTTTCCAACCGGCTCGCATCGCGATGTTTGCGAATGGCGAAGAACTAACGCCGAAGAAAACAAACACTTGAAAATGAAGTAACGCAACTGCCGAGAAGTTTGCAAACGCTGGGCTTATTCTCACGCGTGCATATATGCATAGATGCGGAGATGGATGCGTCTTTGAATTACGAATGATCCTGTCTGGGAAGTTGGAGGCCGGGGCAAAGTTGCACGTTGAAATTTCCGTGGAAAACATCCGCGTCTCAAATTTTTCAACCCAGCCAACTTCCCCGGCTTCCCCGATTTTAATAAATCTCTCCCCCAGCTCTGGGGATATTTGTTATGCGGCCAACGTGTATCCCCAATACTCTTGCCGCGCTGAGATTTCGAAGATCACGTTCGAGTCGATATTTTTATTTTCGTATCGACGCTTTCCAAATATTCCAACACGACCTGGGAAAATTTCAAATTGTAAATGGAATTGAAAAATTTATCGAAATTGAGTGGAGTAATTTTCTAAATCGTTGACGATGGAAATTTATTGGAAAGAGATCTTGAATCTTAATTGATCGAACTTATAAATTTGAATTAATTTTATCTACAAGTTGTATATAATCGTGAGCTTTCCAGATCGATTCCTGATTCGAATACTTTAAACTCATAGTTTAAACGACGCGCGGAAAATGAGGTGGTTTTTCGGGTTAATATTATGGAGATATATCGCGAATGAGGAAAGTCTGTCTGTCTGGAAACTTGGATGGTGCGTTGTAATTAAGAAGGTGCGAGCAAGTAATGAAATGGCTTGGGTGGATGAAGTTTAAAGTCAAAGCTTGGAGAATTCGAATTTAATGATGTGTTTCAACTTCTTGGGATATCATCTGTTTAATCTGGCCAATTAACGAGCGAGTTATGACTTCGTCCCTTTTGCACGACAAACTTTCCATTTTAAAAAATAATCAAAGGATGATTTCGTAATTGTAATCGAAAATATTATTTATCTCCTCTTGAATTCGTTTCCAATTTTAAACCCTCGATAATTTCTAATTTCTAATTTTTTTTTTTCGAAGAGGTGACGATGAAAACTCGAAGAGATCTTCGAAATTATTATTAGACAGATTCAAACGTATCGAGGAAACGTCCCAAAGATATCCAGAACGCAATACACGAGCTGTCTCGATACTTGGAAATGAATATCTACGCGCGTGATAAAGTGTATGGAAACCGTAGTTATGCGGGAAGGGTAAGCGGAATTCGTAAATGCGCTACAGAAAGTTATTTGAGCAATTAACAACAGACCGCACGCCGTATCGAAGATTCATTTCGAGCAGACCGAGGATAAATGCATCCTCCTCTCCCTCCCCCCTCGTTTATTTTCCCAAACGTACCCAATTTGTGAGAACAGGTTCATTAAAACTACGTCTAAACTATATCGATCGTTTTATGCACTTTCCAAATTGTGTTTCGAATTTGGATTTCAAATTTTTCTTTCTCTATTTCGTTTATTAAATCATACGGTTAGCAACAATTTAATTACGACAAAATATGTTCGTATTTCTGTAACCTAATCATCCCAACTTTATAATCTCACGATATATAATAGATGTTTCTAACGTTTTGAAAAAAAATATCCTCGTTTAACTCTTCTTCTTTATTCTCAAACATCTTTAAAATTTCGAAAATTTACATAATTACGAGAGAGAAAAAATATAGAAAACAAGATCCACAGAGTTTCACAGCGCGAATAACATTCGTAAGTTAACGATCGTAATTCTAGGGGAAATTTTTTTCTCACCAGGCTACCTTTCGTTCCACCGATCGGTTACAATTCCCCCAAATTCTCGTCCCTTTTTTCACCCTCGCCTCCCTCTCTATTTAAGTTTCGCTGAGATAAATCGACAAGGCGGTTCCACGGGCAACGGGGGAGCTTTAAATTTTCTCGTCTTCCAATGACAATGGCGAAGAAACTGGGAAGAAAAGAGGGAAGAAGCGTGGAAGATAGGTGGAAAAAGATTAAACAAGCAAAAAGGGGGAAGATAAATACCGGGAAAAAGGAGCGAGATGCAAATTGTTATACGACTATAAGTCGAAAGAAGAACCGTTCTTTGTATTAATACGAAGTAAAATTTTCGAAAAAATCTCGAGAAAAATCTTCATACATTCTATTTAATACTTTATCATTCAGAGAAAATCATTGAAAAATTTTATATACTTGTTTCGTATTACTATTCTACCACGAATGAAAGCATCTGAGCGAATCGTGATAAGATAATAATCTCTCGTGTATTACTCTCCCCATTTCGAGAATCATCTCCTGTTTCGAAGCAACAAAGGTAAAAAGAAAGAGGAGAAAAAACCGGATCTGAAATTCCGATTGCGTTTCGTTCGGGGATGGGGAGAAAAGCGGCCGTTGCCTGCGACTATTGGCGATTTGTAATTTGATTATCGAGGCGCAATTCCTCCATTGTCATCGGCCTGCGACCGCCTACGGAATTCAATTTTTTAGTTTCTTCCAGAAGGGAAGTGCACAGTTTCCCGCGGCACGAATAAATATTAAAACTCGATAAGGCACCACTTCGCCCATCCCTCGTTTGCATATTGACTTTGACGTCTAACAAGGTGGGGTTACTGGTGGAAACTAGTCGGAAAAGTGGCGGAACGCCCTGTAAATTGATCGAGCACGAGAGCCGCGTAGTTCACACGAGAGAATTCTTCTTCTTCGCGAAAACGAGAAGAATTCCCTTCCCGTTGTTTTCTAAACCTGTAAATTTATTTGTTTAAAGAGGAGAAAAAAGTAAAAGCGGATACAAATCTCTTGTCAAAGTGGATGATGGTCGTTTATCTTCTCGTAAAACATTATTGTTTCAAGATTCTTGGAATAATATTTGAAATTATATTGTTACAAGTTTTTAATCAGCGAGAATTAACTTGGAAATAAGATTATTTTATTTTACATAATTATTTTTATATGGATGGGAATTATTACTACTTTGTCGCTCGTTGAATAATCATATTCTCTTATTGTTTAATTTTTAAGCAGCAAAATATAAATG